>NC_056728.1:1788361224-1788559078 GCF_019279795.1 Protopterus annectens | reverse complement strand
AAAGGGGTGACAGGAAAGTGGTGAAAAAGGGGTCACAAAGAGGGTAAAACAGTAGGGAAACAAGCTTGGAATTTGCAGGAAGGATGTAGGTGAGGCCCATAGCTGCCCATGTCTTTCTCAGCAACAGCTGTGCATTTGTATGCAATTTGGTGTGACATTTGGAACCTTCCACCCCTGAGAGAGAGGTGTCAGGACAACATTAATACCTGTTGCACAGCCAATTGTAATTAACAGTTTCAATGTCCAGCGGACATGTGTGCAACATGGACATCTATGTATGGGGCGTAATTTTTTGTGGGTACAGAGTGCCCTTTTTTTTTTATCAGGTGAGAGTGGTATGTCAGGTGAGGTAGTCGGTATAGCTGGGGAGGTAGGTTGGGTAGGTTAACAGACAAGACAGACAAGACGCATACAGGGCGTGTGTATGACACATGTGGGGTTACACAATTGACGGGGACGGAGGTTGGGATATCCAGGGCACACGAGCCCACAGATGGCAACAGTGGAACTGATATCCCCACCCATAGGCAGTTGCCACTGTTCCTTCACAGCCCAGGACGGGGCTGTGCTGGGGGCTGTGCAGGTGGGACAACGGGCATGCCCGTTAGCTGTGCCACCCAGGCCTCAAGCTGGCGTAGGGGCCCAAGAACAGAGTCTTGGATCTCCCTTCGCACCACAGACCGGACACCTTGGAAGGTGAGTGGACGGGCTCCTCCGGCCACGCTTGCAGAGGGGGGACGGGCCCCATCCCCTGCAGCGCTTCCACCCAAAGTTGGCACAGGGCCACCGGAGGAGGGTCCAGCCTGGGCACTAGTGCCAGGTGTAATCGCCAGCTGAGGTGGGAGAGGTGGGTCCGCTGGGACCTGCCTTCCCAAGCGTTCTAGGTTTGTGAGTATGTTATGTTAGTTTGGGTTAGTAGCATATTATTCCATTCAAATTAGTTGTAACAGCATGCATTGGTATTCCCATTAAACAAACACCCAGATATTAACACCATTGAACAACAGGCATATCAATATCACATGCATTATTTGAACAGAAATACACAATCAAACAACATGCAGGGTTGATTAATGGCAACAGGCCATCAGGTTTGCAGGTATGAACAGGGCACATGCAACAACGGACATGCATATATTTTTGAAACAACAGGACAAATGTCCATGGTTAATGAAATGTTCACATACCAATATTTAGTGAGTTTTTAATTTGCAATTATAGGGTGGGGTGGGGAAAGAAAATGATGACACATTCATACATTATACATTAATATACATTTGTAATAGAAACACAATTAACTTGTGGGTGATAGTTTCAAAACGATTCTTTATTGACTGTCATGCTAGACCTGTTACAGATACATCACTATCCTAGTTATTGTGACTTTGATCAGATACATCCTCCTGCTACACTTTGATGACAGGGCAGGGGGCAACTATGGATGTTTAGTATGTTAGACAATCATTCATTCTATCTGAAAATTGTTGACTGTCATCACCATATACATATTTTGGCTTAAACATTCAAGATTCAAACACACTGCAATCAGTTTGGGATGTTACTTTTTAATTCCCACATGCATGTAGTTCTGTAGAACCACACTGAGGCTTATATATTCAGGGGTTATTACTACTTTATTTATTGATACACGATCCTTTCAGTCACTCTCACATATCCTGCTATTTCACAGCTCAGGTTGGTACTTCTAGGCTTTTTTCACATATTAGACCTGTGGTAATTCAAACACTTTCCAGCAGCCTCACTTCTGTCATGATTCAGCATTTCAACAGGGGATATATCTCACATGTGATTAACTCAGCTTCTGAGGCTGTACTCTTGAGACTACTGCAGGTTATACTACATGTAATTAATGGTGGGACATCTGTATTACAGAACTATTTATTTCTATCAATTATATTTCCAGTTTTACTTGCATACTGATGAACTTGTTGCAGCCATACCTGCAGACTTTCACTTGTTGCTTGCACATTCTATTACTTTTAATCAATACACTGCAGTGTTCTGCTACGTGCTACACTATAATATTTAATTACAAGTACTAGGTGGGGTTACTAACCTGCATGGTGGTGCAGCCGCACCAGCCTGCGGTCATGCGCCCTTCGATTCATAGAGCGGACACCTGCAGCTGTAATACAAAACAAGTAATATTGGAATACACATCTCCATGGTATCAGCTAGTTGAATTCCTTACATACATAAGTAAAATGTAACTTAGTAGTGGGGCGTTGAGCATATCCCGAGCCTCCTGGATCCATTGGGTCAACTGGTCTTCTTTACGTCGCTTCAGGTCCACATGGTGGTGACGGACCTGCTCACCACTATGTGGAATCCCAGTAGCACTAGTGAGATCATGAGCTAACTGGTCCCATGCCTCCGCCCAGCATGCTCCCCATGAGACCCGGCCCTGCATGAGTTGGGCCTCATGATGGTGAACTAGGAGCCAGACCATGTATCTGGACTCCTCAACGCCCCACCGCTGTGCTCGAAAGCAACGTCCCTCCCCTACTCCACTCATTCTGCCTGCAGGTCTATTCTACAATTGTTTCTGCTGTGTATTCCCGCCTATGGGGCTTATATATGCCGATTTTCCTGCACATTTCTATGATTGGCCGTTTTGGAATTGTATCTACTTCACAGAAAGTGCTTTATCATGCTCCATTTTGGATTGTATCCTATATATATGCTATTTCTGCATTTCAAAGTACTGCTGTCATGGCTTAGTGGTTTAGTACCTTGACTTTAGTGCATGGTATCCTGGGCTCGAATCTGACCACTGATTTTTAATTTTCATGACTGTGTAGAAATGAGTTGAGGACCTGTCAATCAAACATGCCAAAAGCACTTTTAAGCACTTAAAACCAGGTCTGCGCTCATTTGCGCGGAGCTCACGCATGCGCACTGGTGGTTAGCTTGTGGGCGCGGTGCGCACCTCCGCGCAAACGGTGTGCGCTGGGTTAAACCTTAATTGGCTACTAACACACATGTTCAGCTAAGCACAGCTAGTTGCACACAGTTTGAGCCTGTTAAACTGGTGCTTAGCTACGAGCAAGCAATTTGCAGCCTTTCAAACACTACTCAGCTACGGGCACTCTGTCTCACGGCAGCTTAGCTATCACTACATTTCTAAATAATTTTATTATTGTATTACTTGAAATATATGCTCCATTTCATTCCATTTTACAAAAGGAAATACTTTTACATTTGTACAAAAAAAAAGGTTGTTGTGTGGGCTCGAACCTTGCCTGCCTGCTCTTAAGCCGACAACTCTACCGCTATGCTATTACTTCTTGGCTTACTTTGCATATTTAGTTCTTATATCCTTTTCCACTGATTGCTAACTGCAGTTGCGCTAGTAGCACACCCGCGCACACGAGCGCACACAGTAGCAAACATTTACGGGGTTTAAAAAAAACAGTTTTTATTTTCATTTTATAACATCTGTTCACTTTTTACATTGCTGATCTGTGGGGGCATGTGTTGTGTAGTGTGTTTATTCACATTTCCATGGCCTCTCTCGTGGCTGTTTACTTTCAGCCATTCTAGACTTCCGGGCGTGTCGCTTGCAGGGCTTAGCCTACGGACACGCTTCTACTGTCTTACACGGACTGTAAGAGTTACGTGTGATTCAGCATGCCTCATGCACCTCATGCATATGCATGACATGCTGACATCACACTGGACCAGCCTCCGTGTAAGAGTTATAACTCTTACACGGAGGCTTTCTGAATCTGGCCCATAGTCTTTCTATGTACAAATGCAGAAGAATTCAGTACAAATGAAATTAATGTCTAGTAATGAGTATGTGTGAAAAAAACATATTTAAAGAAAACAATGGGTCCAGGATACCTCCTAGATTGAAATACATGAATAGCAAACAGTCTGTGTAAATACATACTGTACAGGATACATTGTAATAAGTTCAAATGTAATTTGTCAAGTTGTAATATCACTGGTTTTACCCCAGTAAAATAATTGCTTTCAAATATTTATTATCTAAGCCCAGTTCACTGTCAACCAAGATGTTAATGAGCAGTTCAGAGACATGATCACAATGTTATGGTTAAAGTCACATTAAAACTGTATATTTTCAGCAGTATATAAATGCTTGCAGTAGCACATGGTTCTTGTCTCTTATAGTTAATTCAACAGTTGCAAAGAGTTAATGGAACAGTTCTAAGTCATAAATTAAATTCTGTGATTGCAAAAGAATAAATTGATCAAGTTAAAAAAAAATAACATTAAAGGAG
This sequence comes from Protopterus annectens, assembly GCF_019279795.1. Lineage (NCBI taxonomy): Eukaryota > Metazoa > Chordata > Ceratodontiformes > Protopteridae > Protopterus > Protopterus annectens. Next base: position 1,788,554,810 of record NC_056728.1, on the reverse strand, counting down.
ACACAGCTCATAATTGATAAACTATTTTTACAGAGTGGTCTGCAAAAGAAAAAGTTAAATACATTCAGTTTTGGTAGTAATACTTAATATCATTGTATTAACTATGTAAAATTGCATTTTGACTTGTATCAAAAGAAGACTATGGGCAGGATTCACGAAGGCTTGCACGGAGTGTAAGAGACATGCAACACTCCATGCAAGCCTCGCAATCCAGGAACAGCCCTAAACTCCGTGTAAGAGACCAGCTAAAACGTCTCCTACACGGACTGGGTGTGGACATGCTAAATACCTCACTTGCAGCCAAAAGGTATGCAAATGAGGTATATTAGCAATCCACGAAGCAGAAACCAGTCCGTGTAAGAGACGTTTTAGCTGCAGAAATGTACTCAGTTGACAACTGAGTACGTTCCTGCAAATTCCACAATGGAGCCATGTCAGCTCCAAAAAAAGGGTGGATATGACTCAGGCAGCATGCCAATGGCCAAATATGTGGCCATTGGCAAGATAACCTGATGCAAAAATATTAAAAATATAATTTTTTTTTCGGCGATTGCCGATGTTTAAACCCAGCGCAGCCCCGCGCAAACGGGTTGCGCTGTATAAAACCATAAAAAAGAAGGTTATAAACCCACAAATGTGGGTTTCATGCAATACATGGAATGACAATGCAGGGACCAGCAGACCAAAAACAACATGTCCACCATGCAGTGGTTGCTAAGGGGGGAAGCTGAGTCTAAGACATGTAACTAAGCATTAGTAGGCAATCTCATGTAAATGAGGGTTAGGATACTGAATCTCACAGTCACATAGCAAATGAGCACAGTCTGAGTAGTGTAAGAGATACATAAGGGGGAGGAATAGAGTAGGAGATAGGTGACATCACAGGGGGAATGGTAGAAAGAAATGCAGTTCATTGGAGGTCAGTGTAACATGACAGATGACAGACACAGATCATGGAAAGAGGTGTGCCACTAGATAAGTCAGGGAAAGTCAAGAAATGGAAGGTGTACACTGTTACTTACACCAACGTTTCTTGCTGGCGCATAAGACGCAGCGCACCATGAAGCGCGAGTAGGGCAGTGTGCGTGCAAGGCAGACTGAGCATGTGGGAGCGTGTTGGGAGATGTTTAACACTGTTTGCGCTGGTGTGCGCGTAGGCAGGCTGAGTATGTTGGAGGCTGTTGGCAGACGTGTAACAGTGTTTGCATGGGTGTGCGTGCGTTTTAACCCGAATAAGTAGATTCTGAACTGTGTAAGCACGTGTGCGTGCATGTAAGCCACTGTGAGTGTGTTTCTGATGGTATGCACGTTGCTCCCCCCGGAGGAAACAGAAAGGAAAAAGGAAGCAACAGAATTAATAGGAAGCTAGCAGGGATAACTGCTGAAGCTAGCAGGTGAAAACAATTAGAAGCAGGCAATTACACAGGCAGAATAGTAGCCCAGCCCAGCACTTAAAACTCTGCAAACAGTAGTGCAGGATGTTTCTCTTAAGAGACACTGCAAGACAGGAGTAAGCTAATAGAAGTGAAAACTGAAAAAGCTTCACTCAGAGCAGAAATGTTAGGGGCTGCCATAGCTGTCATAATGAGACATAGGCGACTTGCTGAGGGTGGTGACAATGCAGATGGTGCCAGACAACCCACAGTGAGGAGACGGAGAAGAGTGTACAGGCCCAGGGTCACCTACCACGGGTTACATGAGCTGGAGATAGTAGAGCTATAGAGTGGACAGAGAGCTCCTGCAGCAAATTGTTGAGCTGTGCAGGCCACACCTCACACACAGAACCAACAGAGGAGAACCCATCCCAGTGGAAACCAAGGTATGTGTTGGCCTAAGAATACTAGCAACAGGTACCTTCCAGAGACCAACTGGCGATATGATGGGGATATCACAGGCATCAGCCTCCAGGGTACTGCACCAGTTCCTGGATGCCATGTCAGCACATGTCGGTGATCATGTATATTTCCCCAATGCCCGTGAGGTATTGGCCAGCAATATGCGTCTCTTCCAGCAAATAACGGAATACCCTGAGGTAGTGGGTGCAATAGACTGCACGCACATATGCATCAAAGCACCAGCCGGTGAGTGGGGTAGGGCCTACATTAACCACAAGGGCTTCCCCTCCATCAACTGCCAGGTTGTGTGTGATGCCCAGGGCATAATAATGAATGTGTGTGCTGGGTGCCCTGGGAGTTACCACGATTCCCACATCTGGCATTTGGCGCAGCTGTACCAGACATTTGCCAATGGGGACATCCCACACGGACACCTAGTGGGGGATGCAGGTTATGCACTGGAGTCGTGGCTGATGACACCCATCAGAAACGCACACACATCTGAACAGGAACGCCATAATGAGGCACATGCACAAACACGTAATGTAATAGAGCGTGTGTTTGGGCTGATCAAGTCACGGTTCCGGTGTCTGGACACATCTGGTGGAGCCTTGCAGTACACACCAACTACATGTACCCAAATTGTCATGGTATGTACTATGCTACATAATATGATCTTGCGAAAACAGCTGTAGCAGGACCAGCATAGGGCCGGGCCAAACAGCCCCCCACCATTGCCAAGGCCATCACAGGCAGAGCGTGACTCAGAGGAGGAACAACCTGAGCCTGCCCCAGTAGGCAGAAGGAGGCATGCCCAGTATGCCCTGGCCTTGGCAAAGAAGCAATGCATAGCACATACACTGGCTCAGTAGGAACCCTGGGAATGATACCCCCTCTGACTCACTCAAATAATAACATTTTTGCCTAAAATGACATGACCTGCTCACAAACATGTACAGGGAAGTGTAATATGAGCATCCGACAGAGGCAGCCCTGTAGCACCACCTGAGGCATGAATGCCATGTGTTAAGTAATGTAACACCATGTACTATATGCACACCTGTGCACCCTGACTAACATCCACCCTCACCAAGCATGAAGCCACAAAATGACGATGGGATGATCAAGTGCAATAACTGGCTGAAGTAATGCAGTTAGTCAAAGGGGAGCCAATGTGTTTCAGGCTGGGAAGACATGCGGAGCATGACATGATGCACCACCTGCTAGGGGTAGCGTGCACCTATCATGCCATGCCCCATGGATACTGGCAAAGGCTGTCAGTACCCACAGCATGTCCTGAATAGGTAAGTCTCAAAACACAAACCCACCTTCATAGGTTCCAAAAGGGATAGGAACCTAGATGTAATGCTACCCAATGCCAGATGTCTAAACAGCAAGATGTGTGCAGTGTAAATGCACACAGTATGGAGAATGTAGATACCAGTCCTGTAATAGAGAACTGGGTCAAGGCTCACATCAGCACCCTAACACTACCAGGTCACACCTCATACTGTGCTGTACAGCCGCAAAACATGGAACAAGCTACAAAAGGAGGGTGACTAGCAATAAATGTCAAGGATAACCACACCCCCATGTTGTTACCACAACAAGAAGCAGCATGGATTAGCCATGGTCAAATACCAATGGCTAAAACCGCCTCCCAGCATATAGCCTGCTGCAGACTACTGTCCTAATACCAGGAACTGCACCTGGCCTATGTTGGAATACATGAATATATCAAGCCTCCCAAACCACATTATATTGCTTGACTGAAAATACCCAGACATACACCGGGAGCATTATACTAGCACCAACACAGTAGGAGAAAAGTTCCCAGAATCCATAAACCAAAATGCCTAGGAACAATGTACCACTCCCACAAGAGGGGTAAGCATACTGGATGTGATAATCAGCAACATGTGTACTGGATGGCAAGATGAGAAGTGTACCCCTCACCGGTAAGACCAGACCATAGAGTAATCACACTGGATATACACATCCTGAACCCAGTCCCTGGCCAGAATACCACAGTGAAAAACATGTGTAAAGCATAGGTTGCAGCCCTCCAAACTGATGTTGAATCCACGAAAGGCCCTGTGCAAGTGCAGAATATGGGACACACCACAGAAAATGTTATACAGGCATTCCATGAACACAGCCAGGAATGCTTGGAGTATGCAATCACAAATAACAACAACACACAATGCCATACACGCAGGCATCTGTCATGCTGGACTCCAGCCATTACCAAACCATGCAAGAGAATGAGGAAGCTACCACATGATAGAGCAAACATAAAAAGGGAAGTAATCACTGACCAGTAGTATGGCAATAACATATGTCCACACATACAATCCACTAAGTCCAGCCACAACAAGTAGAATCTGTGAATCCAGAGGCAATGTGACACCAGTCCCAAGTACACAGACAACCACAACACCCCCAATAAATACAAATATATGTGATAGATGCAACCATGTATCCAAACCAGAGGTTGAGCTCCACCAACTCAGTACTGTCAAAACTAGTCAGGAGGAGAAGGTAACCACATACACCACAAACCCAGTCCCACATAGACCTACCACAACTGTAAACCAAACACATAAACACAGACAAATATTCCTGGAGGCCTTAATTACAAACATACCACACCAACAGAAGCCTCCAAAGCAGATCACAAGCAACCACAACCTTCAAACATAGCACATGCAATGAATAGTACGCAAAGCTGGTGTGCCAAACAGTCACAGGCCAGAAGGAGAAACAACATGCCTGATACAGTTGTAATAGGTGTCTGTATAGGCAGACACATTGCTGTCCCATTCACCAGACTGAATAAGGGAAAGGGTAGAGTAAGCTGCCTGTAGGCTGCCACAAAATGCCACATAACACAAGTACGCAGGTCACCCCAAAGCAAGCAGAAATATGATGCACTCAATGTCCATGCTGGTGTGAATTACCTGAGATGTACCTCCCTGGTCAACATGAAAAGAGACATGGATGGTCCCTCTGAGTATGTACCCCAGGCCGGTATGACACTGGCTGTGTGCAGCATCCAACCCTCACCAAGAATGATTCCACAGTACAAACACCGTATGCTCATGTTTAACAGTTGGCACAGTTACAGCTGTCAGTCCAAGAGGGTCTAATGTCTGTCTGCTTGAGATGTCAAGCATGACAAGCCATGCTGCTGTTCCAGGGATGGCTTGCACCTGTTACCCCTGTGCATCTGGATACTGGATAAGGCCTTTGCCACCTCCATAGAGCCGTATGTAGGCAAGGCCAAAAAGACTACCCACCACCCTAGAAAACATAAGTGGTAGGAAACATTAGGGTAATGCTGACCAATGCCAGGTGTGTAAACTGCAATATGCATGCCCCTGAGGCAATTCCCATTATGGAGAACATCGATGTCTGTGCAGTGACAGAAGCCTGCTGCAAGCCTAGTGATAGCACACCAGCACTACTAGGTTATACCACATGTCATGTGTTATGGCCCCAACACCTGCACCAAAACATCAAAGGAGGGCGAGTATCCATATGCAGCACAGACACCCATATGGCCAGGTAACTGACAATGCGGAGACCACCCATGTGCACCTAAGTGTAGTCCAAACTGCTGTACAGTCTGTAGCATGAGACAAACCACACTCTCACACACAAGAACTCCACCCAGACATCCTGAAGACACTGGACAGTATGAATGTCCCACCAAATACCAGACAAGGTACACACAAATTACCACATAGGTGGCAAACCATTATGTATGCAAGGAGTAATCAGGGACCTAGGGACACAGGTCGACAGTAATCTGTCATGTGACACTCACAATGCCAATGTGGCTAGGAAGATTGTCGATATTGGACACCGTATCATGAAAGGATTCACATCTACATCAACAGAGGTCACTGTGCCGATGTACTGTTCCCTTATCAGACCCATAATCTAGTACAATGACTCATATGGGATGTACCGTATGTGACACCTGCAGCGGTTCGGAAGACCTCATAGTTACCCCACCAACAGGATAAAGGGTGTGAAATATATGTCATATGCTGCCTGGCTGTAGACACTCCCAGCTGAATGCAGTCACAGACTGCCTACACAGAGGCATTGTATGTCTGTTGTACAAGGCCATGTCCAACACAGGAGTAATGGACATGCTCCACCACAGGAAATCAAATCCATTGGAGCTGTGAGAGTGACAGATGTCAGCCTCAACACATAATGAAATAAGATGTGCTGGAGGGACAGATACATAACACAAAGTCTCCCCACACCCGGAAACAGGATCCCAATCCATGTTAGGCAGAGCCCCTCACTGACACCCCTCAACAGGAATATTGCCAAGTGGATGGATGATCGTACATGTATACTGTGGGTCCTCACTGTGTCACGACCTGACAGAGGCACAGTGAAGAAATTCATAAATGGCCATAATAGAACATAGCAAGGGGTGGCGAAAGACACACACACTCTGGCTAGGCTTACTAATGGCCTAGGGTGTATAGCCTAGTATGAACCCATGAACCTATGAAGATACAAAACGTACAGGGCACTAAGGATAATCACAAGGCTTACCCAACTGATGGTAGGAACCATGTTGGGCATCCACAGATATGCTCCGAATCACACAGATATTACAAACAGCATACCAAACACACACACATATTGCTAACATACAACCTGTCAGGTGCAATGCAAACCCCCCCCCCCCCAGAGTGCAAAATACCTATCCCAGCAGACTTATGATCCCCTGACATTGCAGATGCTGAGGTAACAGCCATCATCTGCAAAGCAGAACACACAGCAGCAAAGGTATGTGATGGTGTCCTGGGCTGAGGCCAACATGGACTCCAAGAATAATGGAATGCCAAATCACACTACTGCCCAATGTCAGCCTTACCACAGGATATGTACCCAAAGAGCAGTGTACAACAACAGTGGTCCATCACAACAAAGGTGTTGCCTGAATGGATACTGCAAACTACCACCCCAGGATCCTGACAAGCTTGTTCTGCACAGCTATGGAAAGGATCAGTATGTACCGCAGACAGAAGGCTATTGTGGACCTACTGATACTGGACCCTACACAGTGTGGCTGTCGTAACTGCAGAACCTGCCCCTAAACATGTTTGACCCATTTGAAACAGTCATTAAGGTCATTGATGAGGGCAATGTGGTCCACACAGCGTAGCTGGACCATGCACATGCTTCTAGACAATACCGTACGAGTTCAGTATGGATATGTTCACCAGCTTAAATATATACCCCTATGTCAGTAGTTGCAAACCAGTCCAAGGACAGAACTGACGTGGTCAGACATGCTGCATCCATGTCAGACTACAAAGCAGATATGAGTGGCATCCCACAAGGCCTGGTCTTGCCCCCCCCATTCTGTATATATGTCCCATAGGTATAGGCCAACATGGAAGGACTGTGACTGAACATGTATGCAGAGGAGTACAAACAGCCCACCATATCCGACCCCCAGCTGACACAAGCAACCCACAAAAGGGCCACCTACAAACAGACAACTGGAGCCATAGCCATGTCAGCAAGCTAATTGCAGAACTATGTATAGACAACCACCGTGGATATACAGTAAGTGCCCACAAATTACCACACAGGTGTTAACCCATGACGTACCTAACATGTAATGTGAGACCTGGGTACAAAAGTTGATAGATATCCTGCACTGGACAAACATGTGGCTGTAGTGTTCGCAGAAACATATACTATATACCCACCCAAAAATGAAGGTTGGCAGATGTAGATAAGGGGAACTCACTATGGCTCTGCAGTCATCCTCCATCAGCGTCACAATTGACTACTATAGCCCCTGTGGGATATACCGCAGCAGACACCTCCATCAACTGTAAAGTCCACAACAGTACCCCACCAGGAGTAGCAAAGGGCATGAACAGATGCCATGTGTTGCCTGAGTAAACAAACTGCAGCCCCACACACCGCCATAATGCCCAGCTACAGGCAAGCTGTGCTTGATGTATGAAGCCATGTCCAACCTGGAATGAATGAACATGCTGCACCTTGTACAATCTGAATGGCAGTGAGCTATGCACATGAGAGACCTGAACCCCAGCACTGACATACATAGGACAAGCTGTACAGAATGGTCCATAACACAGAAGGCACCCCAACTCTTCAGTAAACTCCTGGTACAGGTCAGCCAGAGAGTCACATATCGACACCCCTCAAGAGGAATCCTGATGAGTGGATGGGAGATGGTAGGCTAACCCTGGGTATCACTGTTATGTCAGAGGTAGACAGAGGCACAGTATACTACCCATGACATATGTCATGGCAAACTCCAGTTACAATGTGTGTCGAAGGACAAACACACCCTGTGACTAGCATCAGAAATGGCCTAGGGAACATTGCTAGTGTTTGCCAATGTCCACCCATGTTGTGGAATACACTAGCAATGTTGGACGAGCCTGGTGTAGGTAGTCCATATCTGAACATAATGCAACATGGTCATATGTGCACAACTGGCCCCTACACAGTCTGTTGTGCTCACTATGAAGATGTCAAGCAGTCATAGGACTAAAGCCTAGGATACTGTCCACCACAGTGAAAGTACTGAACCAGTACACTATACGGTACTACAGTGTTAGGTCATTATGAAAGTATGTTGAGAACTGTCTGCAAAGTATCCCATGCAATCCCTGCAGGCACAGTATAATCCCTGTTGTGGCAGACATGAAGCAGTTGGCCAGTTAGTACACAACATGACACCCAACACACAACCATAAATGTGAGATATTGTTGAAGTTCACACACACCCAAATATGTGGTGGACTTCAGAGTGCAACATATGGAAAGCTCACACTGGGCATGCTCGCACACTTTGATAAATGAGGCATATGTCAGACAACATGCCATGGAAAGGCTGAACTGGGCATGCTCACACACTTAGGCCATATCTCCATTTAGCAGTTGGCCACACATATCTGGTATTTGTACGTGTCAGTCCAGGAACCAACAACAACACAGCAATCTGCCCAGTGCACACAGTAAATGACTACAGAGACATAAGTGATATAGTGGATCCGTCATATGCAAACATCTTCCACAGATACACAAGTTGGTCATAGGAATAGGGAATGCTATGGCAATAAAGACCTGCAAACAGTAGAACAGCACAACAAATATTGTGCATCCGACAATTGAACATATGGGTGTAGAGGTCAATACTAGGCTTGTTGCCCTAGGGAATGACAGCTCAGCCAGAGTGTGCTTGGCATCTGCATCCCCAGGACAGTAGGCTACTGTGCCACTGTAAAGTAGGTCACAGAAGGCAACATGTGAGGCTAGTGAGCTGTGCCTCTGTCAAGCAGGGGCACCGTGGAGGTCCCAGGGATTGAATATGCTAAGCCACAGCCATGTTGTCGGTGTGTGCTGGGAGAGGGTTGCTGAGGATCTCTGACAGTAGGTGTCCGTCAATAACAGACTGAGGGGAGCCCTATCTGCATTCTCTGGACGATTCCACTGTCAACACTGTGTTGTAATGATTATGTGTGAATGAAGTGCCGTGCCGGAACTGTTCACAGATGTCCTCCCTCTGTGGGCTACAGCACTGCAATATATTAGCTCACTCTGTCTGTTGTACGGCGCATATATGGCTGGTGTACAGCTGACAGGTGTCTTGTTGTGGAGCAGTCATGGGTATATGTGGGATAGCATGATCAATGCAAACCATATACATGATCATAGAATGCAATTGTCAAGGATTATGCTGAGTGGCCAGTATAGTCCCCCAACATGGGTCCTCTGAAGTCGTCCACCCCAGTCTTCACAAGTGTAGAGTCTGCTTGTGCTAAATACAGTTTGTGTGCAGTGACAACCTTGCCTGGGGGTGGAGATGGGATATGTATGTCCAGGGAAAGGTGGGTATGGTCAGATATCAACAATGGTGGTCTACCTCTGGTGTGGAACAGTGAGTACCCACGTTGCAGATGGACAGGTGCAATATGTATTCCCCCATGTGGCTGTGGTGTGTGGTTCTGCCATAGCACATGGACCCACAAATTGTAGTGGTTGTAGGGTAAAGTGGTAGAGGCCTGAGTAGTTCTCACACACAATATGCCTGTACCTGATGTTAACAACTGGAATGGTGTATGTGAACACCTGCATATCCCGGCACTGTTCCCAGGGAAGCTAAGTGTGTGTCCTGGATGTGGGTGTGGTGTTCTGGACTGGTTGTGTTGTGTGTTACAGGTCCTGTGGTCACAAAGCATGGTATAGAACATAACCTGCCAGTGCGATGTGCATATCTGACCCTGACGTAGGTGGCTGCAAATGCATATATATGCTATCCCCCACCTGACAGGTAGTACTACATGTACATACCTCTGTAAAAATAAAGATGTCAGCACCCTATAAATACTGCAGGTGCAGAGCAGATGCCCAGTAATTCGGATAGTGTGCTCTGCTAATGCATCTCCCTCAAGTGTCATAATGTAGTTAGGTAGGGGTTTGAATCCTGTGTATGTGGGTGAGTGGGGTTTGTGTGTGTGAAAGGCTGTGAGAGGGAAATGTCCCTTTTGGCAACTGGGAAAACACACTACAGGATTCACATTCCCCTTTCTAAACACTGATGATGTCAGCACCCTATAAGTACAGCAGGAGAAGGGAAACCTTCCCAGTAATGCAAATAGCACGCTCTGCTAATGCATCCGTCTCGAGTGTCATAACATAGACAGGTAGAGGTTTGAATCCTGTAAATGCTCAGTGTGTGTGGAGGGGTTAGTGTGTGTTCAAGACTGTATGAAAGAAATATCCCTTTTGCCAACTAGGAGAACACACTACAGGATGCACATTCCCCTTTCTAAACACTGATGATGTCAGCACCCTATAAGTGCAGCAGGAGAAGGGAATCCTCACAGTAATGTGAATAGCGCGCTCCGCTAATGCGTCCATCTCAAGTGTTATAACATAGTTAGGTAGGGGTTTGAATCCTGTACATGCTCAGTGTATGTGGAGGGGGTTAGTGTGTGTTCAAGACTGTATGAAAGAAGTATCCCTTTTGCCAACTAGGAGAACACACTACAGGATGCACATTCCCCTTTCTAAACACTGATGATGTCAGCACCCTATAAGTACAGCAGGAGAAGGAAAGCCTCCTAGTAATGCGAATAGCTTGCTCTGTTAATGTGTCCGACTCGAGTGTCATAACATAGTTAGGTAGTGGTTTGAATCCTGCAAGTAGCAAGTGTTTGTATTGGGATGAGGGGGGTTAGTGTTTGTGTAAGGGAAATGTCCATTTTGGCAACTGGGAGAACACACAAAATAAAAAATACCAAAAAGGAGGTTGGCGAAGAAAATCCACAAAAACCAAGACACAATAGCGTACCAAGATTTATTGCCCGCTTTCATCAAATGACTTCCTCAGAATGTGTGTGCAATTTTGTGTGAGGGAAATGTCCCTTTTGGCAACTGGGAGAACACACTACAGGATGCACATTCCTCTTTCTAAACACAGATGATGTCAGCACCCTATAAGTACAGCAGGAGAAGGGAAGCCTACAAGTAATGCGACTAATGCACTCCGCTAATGCGTCCGTCTCAAGTGTCAGAACATAGTTAGGTAGGGGTTTGAATCCTGCAAATGCTCAGTGTGTGTGGAGGGGGCTAGTGTGTGTGCAAGTCTGTATGAAGGAAATATCCCTTTTGGCAACTAGGAGAACACATGACAGGATGCACATTTCCCTTTCTAAACACTGATGATGTCAGCACCCTATAAGTACAGCAGGAGAAGGTAAACCTCCCAGTAATTCGAATAGCGCACTCCGCTAATGCGTCTCTCCCGAGTGTCATAATATAGTTAGGTAGGAGTTTGAAACCTGTAAATGGCATGTGTGTGTGTTTGGATGTGGGGACTCTGTGTGTGTGCCATTCTGTATGAAAAACATGTGCTTTTTTGAAATCAGGAGATCACACTACATGATGCACATTACCCTTTCCAAACAGTGATGATGACAGCACCCTATACATACAGCTGGAGAAGAGATATCTGCCAGTACTCAGAATAGCGCAACCTGCTACAGCGTCACTCTCAAGTGGCATAACATATTTAGGTAGGGGTTTGAAACCTGCAAGTGTGTGTGTGTTTGGATGTGGGGAGTTTGTGTGTGTGCATTTCCGTATGAAAAACATGTTAGTTTTGGCAATCAGGAGATCACACTACCTGATGCACATTACCCTTTTAAAATACTGATGATGTCAGCACCCTATAAGTACAGCCAGAGAATAGGAACTATCTAGTAATCCGAATAGTGCGCTTTGCTAATGCGTCTCTCTCACGTGTCGTGACTTACTTAGGTAGGGGTATGAATCCTGCAAGTGTGCGTGTGTGTGTGTGTGGGGGTAGTAGGGTGTGTGTAAATGCAAGTATGAGAAAGCAGATCCTTTTGGCAAATACTACAATACACCAGATGCTGCCTATTCCCCCAGTAAACACAGGGGATGTCACCACACTATCAGCACAGCCAAACAGGGCTAGTTGGCCAGTAATGCCAATAGTGCGCTCTGCTACTGTGTCTATTACCATTGTCAGAGTACAGATAGGTATGTTTTGGTAACCCACAACTGCCACGTGTGGTTGTGTCGCACATTATGACCTTGTGTGGGTCTTTGTACATAACAAAGCATGCCATTGCCTAAACCAGCAATGGCATTGCACACATGATGTATGTGTGTGACACATACACATAAATACCTGTGACCTGCAGTAGTTACCATGTCTGACACATGCCTCGAGTGGATAAATGATATTTGCAATGTATACCAATATGACTGTGTCTTACTGTGCAGGGGCCGCACGCGGTATGTGTCTATACAGTGTGGGTGTATATGGTAAAATACCTACAGCAGGGGATGCAAATCTGGTCTGGGCCATATAGTCTACATGTAGTCGATGTACAGGTGCTGCATGTTCCCACCTGTTGTGGTAGTGGTAACATGTCATTCCACTGCAATTCAGTGACCAAATGCTGTGAACCCTTCAACTTGTGTGTTGTAGCTACAGTAATGCTCTCGCACAATGTTTGGCTGGATGCAGTCCAGCCATATAAAGACAGTTCTTGAGACTGTCATATTGCCAGTGTTGTTATGGAGGATAGGTGGTCTTCCTGTGTATGGGAGGGTTGTGTGTGCCAGGCTATGAACCAGTTGGCAGTCCGACACACTGTTAGCTGCACATGATTAGACCCTGATGCTTTGTGCTGTGCCAACAACCTGGAGGTGTGTGTATCTGTGGTGCCTTGGGATACCACCCCCCTGTCCATGTGTGTTACATGTGTAGGGGACGACAGGCATGGTATGGGGCATAACCTGTCAGTGATGGGTAACACCTGTGAGCCATGAATCAGGACTCTGGTACTGCACAGACATTGCAGTTCACCATGCTGAGGACAGTGTCTGGTGCATGCATCTTGCGGTGTACACTGCTGTTGTTGTGTAGCAGCACTGTTAGTGTCCTAACCTGTGTGATACCCGCGGAGGTGGCTATGTAAACCATGTCCTGCAGCATAAGGCAGTATGTGTGTATCAAGGAGCTTTGCCAATATACATCGGGCCATGGGTGTCACGTGCAAGATGACCCTTGCACATCATTGTGACTTCCCTAGCATGTAAGCACACATTGACAGCTAGCGGATACCCTATGAATGACATTGGAGACTGATCATAATGTAGACATACAACACCCTTCCCACATATAGTGATAGCATACCTGGTGAGGGTATGTTGGCAACCAAGATCAGGCTCATACTGGCCTGTGCCACATGCTGAGAGATCCATTCTATGTTCCCTATCATGTAGTCCAGGGAGGTATGTCTCAGGTCAGCCATAGTGGCATGGTCAATGAGTGAGTCATATGTGTCCATGCCTCTGACTGACCTGTATGCATGTGTTCTGTGGTGGACCATAGTGCCCTGAGGCATATCACTGTGACCTTTACCAGATACAGCCTGTTGAGCGGGACCCCAGTGCAGCACCCAAGACAGGTACCTGACACGTCTGTAGCAGGTGTGTTGTGTAGCCCTACAGGCTGTGAGTGTGTGGCACATGGGATGTGTGTGCCATGTGTGGCATGTGCTCTGTTCCGACGGAACATATGCCTGTGTGCCAGCTGCGGAGGTATGTGATGCTCAGGCAGGATGCTATTCTGAGTCTCCAAGTATGCCCCAGTGTGTTCAGCATGCTGTCAGTGTGTGTCAATGTCTGACTTGTATTGTAGTCACTGTAATATTATTTATTTATTTATTTATTTATCTTACATTTGTTGACAGGGATAGTCCGACTGGATGCATGTCCATTTTCAGCAGAGGCCCGGGGAGAAAAGCTCCAAGGGTAAGCAGATACAGCATTACATAATACCAGCATTACATATTACAGATTATTTACAGAGATTACATATGCAAGTTAAACATGTTCCACAGGTTAAAGTTAGTCCTGAGCACAAGTCAGGATTAAATTAAATTACACAGTAAACTGGTTAACAGATTTTACACATTCGAGTTAGCCAGGCTTGATACATTGACATAGCCAGTTAAGTGACAAATGTTGTTTGAGTCTAGTGTTAAATTGACCTAAGGTGGAAAGTAAGGTAATATCAGCTGGAAGTGAGTTCCAGGATCTACTTACAGAGTTTGCAAAGAGAGAATCACCGGCTGTGTTATTACTTTTGCTAGTCTGAATTAGTAGTTTGTTAGAGGATTGAAGCGGTCTAGGATTGTTATAAGGGGTGATAATATTTTAAGTGCAGGAGTATTGTCCGGATTATAGAGGATTTTATAGGCCATAATCAGTTGGTTATACTGTATTAGGCTAGGTAGTTCAAGCCAACCAAGCTGATTTAGATTGATGCAATGATGTGTCCTAAAAGGCAGCCCAATGGCAAACCTGGCAATGTGGTTGTAGCAAATTGAGTGTTTGTTAAGGACAGTCTTGTTCATATTTGAGAGTAGAGGGGATGCATACAGAAGGGTTGAAAGAAGGTGTGAGCGAGCTATGGCAATTTTAGCTGTAGGGGTTAGGAAGGCTTTTATTCTGTAAAGTGACCCTAGTTTTTTATTGATGGTTTTGATAGTTTGGTTAACATGTAGGTCACATTTGAGATTATTGTCTATGATGACACCTAATAGTTTAGTAGATGGGTCAAGGGAGATTATTGTGCCATCATTTGATTTTATGGTAAAGGTGAAAGCGGTAGACCTACGTGTTGGTGAAATAACAGCAGTTTAGTTTTTTTGGGATTTAGGATCAGACGATGTTCAGAAAGCCAGTTTTCTACTGTATTAAAGGTGGTCTGGGTAGCTGACCATAACTCTACTGGAGATGTGGCTGAGCAAATCAGAGTAGAGTCATCAGCATATTGGATACAGCTGACTTTAGGGATGACAGTATAAAGGTCGTTAATGAAGATGGAGAACAGCAAGGGCCCTAGTATAGAGCCTTGTCGTACTCTGAGGGTGTTAGGTAGAAGGTTAGAGAGTTTGTTCTGCCAGAGGCCAGCCTGCTGTCAGCCATGCAGGTAGGATTGAAACCATTGGGAGGCTCCAGTATCTAGACAGAATGTTTGCAGGGTGTGGATTACAAGTTGGTGATCAACCATATCGTATGCCTTGGAAAGATCCAAAAAGAGGGCTGAGGATATATAATTATTGTTGCAAGTATGGTTTATGGTGTTAGTAAAGGCTAGGAGGCCTGAAGTAGTGCTGTGATGAGGACGGAAGCCATGCTGAGTGTCTGCCATAAGGCGATTTTGGATTAGGTGGTGCATGAATTGTCTATGAATAAATTTTCCATAATCTTTGCAAGTGGAGAGAGTATAGCTATTGGCCTATAATTGGAGAATTCAGTAGAGCTGCCTCCTTTGTGAAGTGGGATTACATAGGATATTTTCCAGATGGTGGGAAATTTAGCTTCTACCATGGTTCGTTTGATTAGTTTTGAGACGGGGTAAGCAATAGCATCAGCTGATTTTTGTAGGTACTCGGCAGGGAGTTGATCAGCAGAAAGTGTAGTGGGTTTTACTTTTTCAATCAAGGTACGGATAAGTGAAGTGGCGACTGGTTGGAAGCTGAACGCAAGTAGGTTTCTAGGGGTGCTACTTTCAGGACCAGGGGAGCTAGGAGGTAGTTGGCTAGCTAGGGCTTGAAATGTCTCAGTAAAGAATTGGTCAAAACTATCAGAAACATCTTCAGGGGTTTTATCAATAGTAGCAGCAGGGATTGGGGTTGAAGTTTCTCCAGGATGTAGTATATATGACATGCCACCTGACAGGGTATGGCATTACTGGGTTCAGAGAGCTCAGTCCCCAGATTGGCTGTGTGGTGGCATCCCACACATGTGTTGTACATTCCTGGCCAAGGGTGATGGCTGAATGCATACATGTGGCAGCTGTGACATTGCCACATGACTCACATAAACCACAACTGGACCATAGAGGTGATTCACAGGTTACCGTTGCACATGCTACCCTAGTAGTGTGATTGCCATTGTGAGTACCAACACATAGGGCCAATGGGGAACAACATACTGAAGGTGTGTATGTGTGGGTGTACTGCTACTGTTTCATAGCACTGGCATATATGACTGCACACGTGGGTAAATGCCAGGTAAGACATGTGCAATGTGTCACAGGCAACGTACATGCGTACAGGACAGACAGTGACGTTCTGTCATGTGTAAACTTGACATACGTGTATGCACGCTATGCAGATGGCACTAGGAGTCTACAGAAGCACTGTAACTCTGCATTGCAGGTGTAAGCAGTGTTCCAGGGAACCCCAAGCGAACATGCATGCAAACAAAGCTACAGTAAGCAGGGCTGGAAGTAGTGCATTGTACAACAAAGAAGGGATAACAATAACAGTAAGTAACAATGCAAATATGTAGGCACTATCAACATGTACCCAGAAATACACAGCGCAGATGCCCATGGTAGAACTGATATTATGTCATAGTTAATTGTGATTTGGATTACATTCGTACTGCACACATATCAACATGCGCAAACATCCACATTGCATAGTCATTGTGGGCAACTTGACACCATTACTGTACATGTCCACCATTCCATATCACTACTTGCGTTAGCTTCCCCCCTGTGCTACCCATGTATGTGGCTATCTGTTGACATCCTTACCACCGGCATGCAATTATGTGCAGCTGTTACACTTTGGTATGCACTATGGGTGCAGATAACAATTCAGGACATTCATACAGTTACTGCATCAGGCATGCTGGGATATACACACAGTCATAGCAGCACACTGTACTGTTACCAACATGATACTACTAATACACTTCTATGTAGTCACCCTGTGCATCAGCAACGTGTTTACCTGTTCCCGCAATGATGTTGGAGATTGCAGGATGTGGCACAGTGTCATCATATGCACAGGGTGTGAATTAGGTATGCCTGAGTCAGCCACTGATACCACCAATTGTCATGTGTGTGTATGTGTGTTGGTGAGGGGCAGCAGTACAGGGTGGGGCAGTGTTGGTGCAGTGTGTGCGTGTATGTGGTCACCCTTAGTGTTAACATTTCGCATGTGTGTATGCACACACACAGTTCCACCTCATGGCTGCCATATACAGGGGTTTGTGGACAGCCACAGACTGCACCTGGCAGGTCATACAGATCAGTGTCTGTGGGCACGGACACGGTACCTGTGCCTGGCAGGGGTGCTACGGACCGTATCCAGTACTAAGCCAGACTGGGTACTGTCATCAGAAGCGGGAGTGTGTTGACTGGACACAGGTCCCCGTTGGGACTGTCCAGAGCCACGTGCATGTGGTCTCCTGGGGCATTCCGATGACAGCACAGACCCAGCATTGCTGGGGCTGCTGCTGGCACTATGGGGGCGTGCGCGGGCCTGTTGTCATCCGCGCCGACTGCCAGCTGCTGCTGTTGCTGGCATACGGCCACGTCGATGCCGCAAATGCCCACCATTGCCCTGGCTCATGGACATTTGGTTGTGGGACTGCTGTAATATGTCCCCACAGTGTCTGTCTATGACATCAGTGAAATTACGGATAGCATCCGTGATGTCATGCATACTGTCAGTCATGGCTGTGCGACATGCTCTCAGCTCCCTCAGACCCTGTCTGGTGTACCTTTCCATACGCGACTGTGCCTGCATGACAGCCCGAAACATAGCTGAGGTTGACAGACCTCTTTGGGCACGTCTGCCAGAGGCAGTACGCCCACGGATGCTCCCACGAGAACCCATGGGCAACTGTCTGTGTGGTACCATCGCAGGACCCTGCCCATGGCTGCTGTGTGGGGACACATGTGCCACAGGTACCACATTACCCTGGTCAATGCCCACTGTATCCTGTCCATCACCTAGGGACAATGGTGACAAAGGATGTACTGGCAGGATGACTGTGCACAATGATGGGGTTGACAGCTGTGTACTGTCAATTGGCTGACCAATGGCGGACCCTGACACACCTTCCTGTACCATTACACAAATATCATCATTACCAGTACCTGTGGCACCAGATTCAGGTTCCCTGCTGCAGGACACCAGAGCAGCACCAGAACATGTGGGAATAAGACAGGAAACACAGTTTACAGTCTCCACACATTGTTACCAGTGATGCACTTATGCACACATGCACACATGCACACATGGACACATGCACACATGCACACATGGACACATGCACACATGCACACATGGACACAGGCACACATGCAGACATGCACATGTGGACACATGCACACAGGCACACATGCACACATGCACACAGGCACACATGCACACATGCAGACATGCACACGTGGACACATGCACATGTGGACACATGCACACATGCACACGTGGACACATGCACACATGGACACATGCACACACGCACACATGCACACGTGGTCACATGCACACATGGACACATGCACACATGCACACATGCACACGTGGTCACGTGTACACATGCACACATGCACACATGCACACATGCACACGTGGACACAGGCACACATGCACACATGCACACATGCACACCTGGACACAGGCACACATGCACACATGCACACATGGACACAGGCACACCTGCACACATGCACACATGGGCACAGGCACACCTGCACACATGCACACCCCGCAGTATACACACAGAGCACTACTGAGTTACACTAGTGTTACTAGCACTATCAGGACTATTATAGGTATTGTTAAACAGACTCACCAGCATGGATGGCCTGCCTTGCTGTAACCCCAGAGGGACCTGCAGAAATGATGAGATTAATGTCAGTGGGCACAACTGTGCCATTGATATTGCATATGATACAGTGCAGTAGTACACCAGTTGCCTTTCACACGTCAGCTGCTGATATTGCCAGTATCACACATGCACAATTACATACTATGATGACAAATACATACCACGGACACACCTTACACATGCATAAACTAACAGTGTACAGAACAGTCAAGTGTACATATGGCATATTACCTGCATGCTCCATGTTATGCTGCTGTGTGGATCCAGCCTCCATCATGATGCAGGTGTACTGCTGTTGCTGTTCCGGGGCTGGAGCCACAACACTTAGGAGTAGCCCCTCCAGTCTGGTGAGGGGGGGATATGTGGTCACCCCACCTCCTGTGGCAATCTGTTGCCTGTGGATATCTGATGCACGCTGACGGACACTTCTGATTAAATCACTGCAGTGATGTCGTACCTGCTCATATGTCCTATTATGCATGCCAATATCATTTACCCTATGGACAAGGTCTTGCCACAGTGCAGCCCTCTCCTGCTGATTCTGACTGGTGCGGGAAAACAGGATGTCATACTCCCGCACCAGGCTCTGGTGTATCTCCTCATCTTCCGCTGCAGAGTAGGCGGGATTACGCTGATGCGCCATCTCCCTGGAAGAGAACACAAACAGGATATCAGCAGACTATGTCAGCAATATATGGCACACATACTATACATGATACTCATGTGTAGTGATATACTACTAGTCCCATATGTTGCATGTGTGTGTGTCGTGGTGGATACACAAGTACATGGCCTGATATCAGTGCTCAGCCAACACCTGTGCAACAATATCTGCCACATTCCACACAACATAGTAGCATGCCCCATCGGTCAGCACACACTGACAGGTCCAATGCGCAACCTCACTCTGGGGGTTCATCTCAAGGTACTGTATGTGGGACACCATCCACTAGTGTGATGTGGACACAAGTTACTCGGCCTGGATATACATATCCCACCACCACCACCAGCACAGTAGACTACTTTGATATGTATGTGATTAGACAGTTATTCACTTGTTAGGACTGAGATGGTATCCATGAGCACACTGGGCCAGTGGAAGCCACAACCCACACTGCTGACCCCTTTGCAAATGCTTACCACAGACATGCCACAGATTGCATGGAACTTGCACACACATTTCTAACCCAGACCATATGCACAAAGGTTAGGCATCCTGTCCGGTGGACCCCAGACAGAGGCAGATTGTATAACAATAGCAGGAGGCTACTGCAGGACAGAGCAGATTCACATTAAGGGAAGGCATCTGTGGTCAGCACTGGTACTACGCTACGGTCCTTCATAACAATGGCCACGGCCTACTCTGGGAGGGAAATGGCCACAAACACTATGGATAACCACAAGGCCTTCTTCAGTTATGTTACACATATGGGCCAAATGCCTCAGATATGCTCTGTGTTAATACACACCTACTTAACATTCACCAAACACACAGATATTGGCAACATTCTTGCAGACAGGCTCGGTGCACATATCCCCCCTCCTTCTCCCCCACCAGTTGAAATAGTTATCACAGCTGTATGTAACCTCCCTATCATCTCACATGTCCAGGTGAGGGCCGCCTTCAGCAAAGCAGAACACACAGCATCACTGTGACCTCATGGTATCCCTGGATGTGTGCTACCTGCACTCCAAGAGGACATACAACCGCATATAAGACTGATAATTTATCTTGGCCGTACTACAGGATATGTACCTGGACAGTGGCATACAGCAACAGTGGTCCCGCACCACTAAGGAGGCACCTCGACTGACCCTGGGAACTACCACATCATATGCATAACTGGCCTGGTCTGCTAAGCTATGGAATTATGCAGTATGGGATGCATATGCAGTGATATCGGGTACCTGCAGACACTTGTTCCCAGCCAGTGTGCCTTTGTGATGGGCTGATCCTGCCTTTTGAACCTGGCTGACCTTTCAAAGCAGTCACTACAGCCATTGCTGAGGGCAACGCACAGACAACTGCTGCCAGGATCATGGCCTAACACTGATTGACATGTAATGTATAGTCATCCCCTTTTGGTGGAACTACGTACACACAACATATCACATGGACATACCTATGGATACAGACCTATGACACATTTGGAGGGTTCACAGTATGCACACTATTAACCTGCTACTTTTCATTACCTGTGTTTGTCGCAGCTGGTTGCATTACCACTGCTTCTGATTCCTGCTGCTACTGTCACTGCTGACAGCTTAGAGTCACAGTGTGTAGCATGTTTTTTTTTTTTTTTTTTCTCTCTGTCTCGGTTTGTCTCTCTCCCTCTGTCTGCTTCCAGACAGTGCAATGAATGTATTGCATGTGTGGAGTGTTAGTACAGGATGCATTTGTAGGTATCTGCATAGGTCCATGTGATGGCTTCTGCACCAATTGTAAGCCAGAATTTGCTAATTGCATACAGCCAGTTGTGTACTGATTGCAGTTCTCACTGTGATTTCAGGACAATGCTATAAAAGGGTATGTGAGATAGGCGTTAGCCTTTCAGATTGTAAGGGCGGGGACCATGCTGGTATGCTGTGGACACTGTTCTGTGAGTGTAAAGGTTAGTATCTCTCTCATGATTCAGGCTGTGTTGTAGATTCACATTTCTCCATTCCTCTCTCCTGTTCCCTGTAGTAAGTGTGTATGCACAATGACACCTACAACTATATATATATATATATATATATATATATATATATATATATATGTACATATACATACATTTATATATGTACATTAACTGACATTATTACCTACAAGCTACCAACTAGCATGGCTGTTTCTGTTCACACACTACTATTATGGGAATCCAGTAGTTTTGACAGTAATTCTACATGACATGCTTTGGGTACTACACATCCTATATTCCCTTTACATTCATCCCTACTATTACATGTTATATTTATTTTAGCACAATGTTCTTGTATAAGAGTCATGGCTTAGTGGTAGTTCATACAGACTACTGTTTCCAAGGTCCTGGGTTTGGGACTGACAGTGGGATTTTATTTTGCTTTTGAACTGACTACAGGACCTGTCAATCAGAGTGACTAAGGCACTTTTAAGCAGTTGTAACCGGGTTAGCACTGGTTTGCGGAGCTCACGCATGCGCACTGGCGGTTAGCTCCCAAGACACACGCCAAGACACCCGCTTACAACCTCTTAACAGTGCTTACTCTGGCACACCAGCTATTTTCTTTGAAAGAAATGAAAATGGGGAGACAGGAAAGTGGTGAAAAAGGGGTCACAAAGAGGGTAAGACAGTAGGGAAACAAGCTTGGGATTTGCAGGAGGGATGTAGGTAAGGCCCATAGCTGCCCATTTCTTCATCAGCAACAGCTGTGCATATGTATGTAATTTGGTGTGACATTTGAAACCTTCCACCCCTGAGAGAGGTGTCAGGACAACAATAATACTTGTTGTACAGCCAATTGTAATTGATAGTTTCCATGTCCAGCAGACATGTGTGCAGAATGGGCAGCTATGTATGGGGCGTAATTTTTGTGGGTACAGAGTGCCCTTTTTTTTCAGGTGAGAGTGGTATTTCAGGTGAAGGAAGTCGGTACAGCTGGGGAGGTAGGTTGGGTAGGTAAACAGACAAGACAAACAAGACGCATACCGGGGCGGTGTATGACACGTGTGGGGGGGTTACACAATTGACGGGGACGGAGGTTTGGATATCCAGAGCCCATGAGCCCACAGATGGCAACAGTGGAACTGATATCCCCACCCATAGGCAGTTGCCACTGTTCCTTCACTGCCCAGGACGGGGCTGTGCTGGGGGCTGTGTAGGCCAGGCAACAGGCATGCCCGTAAGTTGTGCCACCCATGCCTCAAGCTGGCGTAGGGGCTCGAGAACAGAGTCCCGAATCTCCCTACGCACCACAGTCCGGACGCTATGGAGGGTGAGTGGTGGTTCTCCTCAGGCCACACTTGCAGAGGGGGGGGCAAGCCCCATCCCCTGCAGCGCTTCCACCTGCAGGTGGCACAGGGCCACCGAAGGAGGGTCC
Source organism: Protopterus annectens (assembly GCF_019279795.1). NCBI lineage: Eukaryota > Metazoa > Chordata > Ceratodontiformes > Protopteridae > Protopterus > Protopterus annectens. The sequence goes on along the minus strand of NC_056728.1, from coordinate 1,788,531,651 downwards.
AGACTGGGCACTAGTGCCAGGTGCACTCGCCAGCTGAGGTGGGAGAGGTGGGTCCGCTGGAACCCGCCTTCCCTGTCGTCCTATGTTTTGCATTATGTCATGACAGTTTGGGTTAGTGACATATAATACCATTCACAATTAATTGTAACAGCATGCATTAGTATTCCCATTAACCAAACACCCAGATATTCACACCATTGAACAGCGAGCATAACACATGCATAATTTGAACAGCAATACACAGTCCAACAACATGCAGGGTTGATTGATGGCAACAGGCCATCAGGTTTTGATGTATGAACAGGGCAGATGCATCAACGGACATGCAAATATATATGACCCAACAGGACAAACGTCCAGGGGTGTTAATTGTGATTGCACATACCATTTTCACGTGGAATGGGTTATATGTGGTTATAGGGTGGGGTGAAGAAAATAATATTAACACCTTCGAATACCAATACATATGCTGTACATTTCTAATAGCTGCACATATATACACACTATTGTTCTAATTACAGTTTCCAATATGATAACTACTTCAACTTGGTGATAGGACTGTTACTGCAACATCAATATGCATTTTATTGTTCTTCATACAGATTCATATCTAGCTTTGTTCAGCTACATCATCCTGCTACATTTGCTTTATATAGCTGTAGACAAGTGTGGATGTTTGGTATATCAGACAATCATACTATCTGCATATTGCAGACTGAGAGCAACATATCCAGATTTTGGGATACACATTCCAGATGCAGCAACACTTTGAACAGATTTTGCTGTTTGGTTTTGATTCTCACATGCATTTCATTCTGTCTTGACTGCAGTATACTTTATTCAAGGGTTATTACTACTGTATTGCTGGATTGGGTTATATGTGGTTATAGGGTGGGGTGAAGCAAATAATATTAACACCTTCGAATACCAATACATATGCTGTACATTTCTAATAGCTGCACATATATACACACTACTGTTCTAACTACAGTTTCCAATATGATAACTACTTCAACTTGGTGATAGGACTGTTACTGCAACATCAATATACATTTTATTGTTCTTCATACACATTCATATCTAGCTTTGTTCAGCTACATCATCCTGCTACATTTGCTTTATATAGCTATAGACAAGTGTGGATGTTTGGTATATCAGACAATCATATTATCTGCATATTGCAGACTGAGAGCAACATATCCAGATTTTGGGATACACATTCCAGATGCAGCAACACTTTGAACAGATTTCGCTGTTTGGTTTGGATTCTCACATGCATTTCATTCTGTACTGACTGCAGTATACTTTATTCAGGGATTATTACTACTGTATTGCTGGATTCATTACACTTTCTCACACTCTCTCACTTGTTTTCATTTTACTATTCAGGATGGTACTTACTTCTAGGCTTTATTGACATGTTTTACCTGTAGTTATTACAATCCTTTCCAGCAGTCTCACTTGTGTCATGTTTCAGTATTTCAACAGGGATATATTTCGCACATGTGATTTCATCATCTTCTGCAGCTATACTTTTCATCCTGCTGCAGGTTGTGTACTATTTTCTTACAGGTGGGGCATTTTTATTTCAGAATTTATGTCAGACATTTTCATTTTTCTGTTTGGCTTACAGGCTGCAACACACTTTTGTAATCAAGCAATACTTGCAAACACTTTCACACTGTTACTTGCACATTTTATTCCTTAGTGACTACACTGCACTCTTTTGCTGACTGTCATACTTTTATATTTCTTTACAGTTACTGGTAGTGGATTACTGACCTGCCTGGTGGCGCAACCGCACCAGCCTATTGCCATAGGCTCTGCGGTCCGCAGAACGGACACCTGCAGCTGTAATATATATTTAGTAATATTGGAATACACATCTCCATAATATAAGCTAGTTTAATTTCTTACATACATAATTAAATGTAACTTACTCAGTAGTGGGGCGTTGCGCATTTGCCGGGCCTCCTGGATCCAAAGGTTCAATTGGTCCTGCTTGCGTCTCTTCAGGTCCGCATGGTGGTGATGGACCTGCTCACCAGTCCTTGGAATCCCTGTGGCACTGGTGAGATCATGAGCCAACCGGTCCCACGCCTCAACCCTATATGCTCCCCACAGGATCTGGCCCTGCATGAGTTAGGCCTCATGATTGTGGACTAGGAGCCAGACCATGTACCTGGACTCCTCAATGCCCCACCTCTGTGCTTGAAAGCAACTACCCTGTCCTACTCCTGTCATTCTGGCTGCAGTTCAGTTCTACAATCGTTTATGCTGTGTATTCCCACCTATGGGGCTTATATAGTCCGTTTTTCCCGCACATATCTGTGATTGGCCATTTTGGAATTGTATCAACTTCAGTAAACCTGCATTGTCTTCCTCCAGTTTGTATTCATTCCTATATATTAGCTATTATTGCATTTATAGGTACTGCTGTCATGGCTTAGTGGTTCAGTACCTTGACTATGGTGTATAGTATCCTGGGTTTGAACCTGGTCACTACTTTTTATTTTTTATGACTGTCTAGACAAGCTGAGGGGTGTGTCTGTGTAAAGGCAGTTTTGATACGGCTTGCTCAACGTTGCCCGTCGGTTAGCTTGTTTGCACGGTGCGCAGCTCCGCGCAAATGGGGTACGCTGGTTTAAGCCTCATTTGGCTATCAGCATGCATATTATGCTCAGCTCAGTTAGGGGCACATAGATTTAGTGTGTTAAACCACTACTCAGCTACGGGCACTCATTTTGCACCAGTTAAACCACTGCTCACCTACGGGCAGATGCACTCACCCTGTTAAACTATAGCTCAGCTATGGGCACATGTGGCATTTTTTATTGTTTTGTTACCTCACATTTCTTCAATATAAATGGGCTATTTCATTACATTTTACATAAAATGTGATTTTATGTGTACATATTTGTCAGGGACTTGTTTCGTGCTTATTTTGCTAAAAATAAAAATTGGTGTTGTGGGGACTCGAACCATGAATGCCTGCTCTTCAGCCAACATCTCTACTGCTACGCTATTGCTTCTTGGCTTACTTTGCATATTTAGTTCTTATATGCTTTTCCACTGACTGCTAACTGTAGCTGCGCTACGGGCATGCCAGCAAAGCAGCGCACTCATGGTTAAACATCTTTACAATTTAAAAAAAAATTATGTGATGTTCATTTGTACATTTTATGTTCGTAGTCTGTGGGGACATGTGTTGTGTTGTGTTTATTCACATTTCCATGGACTCTGTCGTGGGTGTTTACTTTGGGCACTTTTACTCTTCTGGGGGCGTGTCCTCTTACAGGGCTCGGCCTACGGACACGCCCCCTACTGTCTTACATGGACCGTGTTAGCCTTAGGTGTGATTCAGCATGCTCTCATGAATATGCAGAGCATGCTGACATCACTCCGTTTAACTGCAGACTCCGTGTATGAGTTATAACTCTTACATGGAGGCTTCGTGAATCCTGCCCTATAGGTTTGTTTCTTAATGTGTTTTCTATATAAAATGTTTTGAGTATGTTTAAAAACAGAGGGAATTGTTAGATATTATGAATATAAGGCTGAAATTAATTCTGTTGTAAATATGCTGAAATAAAAACTTGCTTAAATGCAGAAACAGAGTTTAGTAATATGTGATCAGCAACCATACTAAATTACCATGGCTTGGAAAATAAGGAACCGGCTGAATGGACATTTTTCCCTTACAGACTTAAAAACAGGATGTATGCAAGAGCAAAAATGCAAAATCTGCTTTTAAAAATGGAAAATGACACTGTGACAATGTGTTTCCTCAAAAACATGTTTTTCTGCGTGGACAACAGGACACTGTTATCAGCATTGGTAAAAGAACAGATGTTCTTATACAAAGATCCAAATAGAATACAGGATGTTCACACTGTCAGAAAAGCTGGTCTCTTACAAGACATTGTTAAACAAGGAAGCTTAAAAGTAATATTATAAAGTCAGCAGTTTGCTTGAGCATCTGCAACAATTAGTATTGTTTCTACAGGATGAGCAATTCTCCAAAATAGAATATCAAGAGGAAATGTATATGTTTATGCATGACTAAAAGTGTATATAAAGAGCTGTATGAATCCAGTTATGTTAGGGGTATGGTAGGGACACATTTGTCCTGAGGTAAATGTTATATCTCTCACATCATCTGTACTATATGAGAAGTAAAGTTGGAACAGTACTTTAAGCTGCAACGTTAGTCCGTTTGGTTTATTATAAAAAGTTATTTGTTACTGCTCTAAAGTTGATGCTGCAAAGTATATTCTCTCATCAGTGTATATTCTGCAAGTTTCTGTATGCAACAGACTGTGAATGCAAATATAACTGGACTTTGAATTTTAGCAGAATCCAGCCACCAAGACTGAGTGTCTTAAGAAGACTTCAAATCCATCACAGCAAGCAGTAAGCAGCACAATATAATTTTTCAGTGGCAAGCTAGTCTGCATTTGAACCTAAAATCTGCATTCATACACAGAGGGAGTGATGGTAAGCCCTGCAGAGGGTCACTTCAGTCAAAATGCAGTAACTAACATTTGTACATATGTGTAAATCCTAAACAGAAGTATTCCAGTTTATGCAGCTTGCAGTAGTAAAGTTTTTTAGATGTCTAAAATCCAGAGTGAGACTAGTTCAAGAAAGTCACAGTGCCATAAATTCTCCAAGAAAAGGTGGATGTCTACTTGTACAGCAGTCCACTGCCTGTTGTGCTTCACCAGCTTCTCAAGTGACTCTGAAAAATTTATAGCCATCAGCAACAACAGCCTGATCACCTGTTTTCTTGCTAACTGGTAAGACTTTTTTCTGTCACATATTTAGTGTGGATGATGTTAGACAGTTTGTATATTCTTAGACAGTTTGTATATTCTTAGACAGTTTGTATATTATTAGACAGTATGGATATTATTTAGAATTCATGCAGGAGTAAACCAAACTTTAATAAATTGCAATGTTAGTATACACAGCACATTAGTAAATATAAAACCTTATTAGGGCAGGTTGATAGTAAGGTATTATGCAAATGTATTTCAATATTTGACTGGTATCTCAAAGAAAACCATGTGAAATATGACAAATGTTTATTGTGTGCTTCAACAAAAACTGCATTTTGTGTATTATGCTATAAAAAAGTATTGCATCATATTGCTAAAAAAATAGACTGTAAAGACAGATCTGTTCATGATAAAGAATTAACTAAGAGTAAAGTGGTTCTGTTATATTCAGATGTTGAACAGTTATGTCCTGTCACATGTGAGTCAAATCAGTTACTGATAGAACCCCTAGTACATTTTGTTACAAAGAAATGTAGTAAACTTCTAAAAGACAGACACAATGAGTTCAGGAAGTTTAGACAAGTTATACATACATATTTTCAAAAGTGCATAGGAGTTTCAAATTCAGCAGAACAGCTTACTAAAGAATGTCAGAAAGACCATGCAACATTACAGGAAATTCAACAGCAGTTGCAGGATAAAGTAAATAAATTAGCTGAACTGACAGAGACTGAAAATTTCCTACATACACAGTTAATCTGTGCAAAAAATATATTTTATAATATGTTTATGTTTTGAAAATGGTTAAACATACATGGTAGGATGGTAGGATCTGATGTCTGGACAAATCATTCTCAAATGTTTTACTTTCATTCAGTTAAAGCAAGACATTTATCAGTACTACAGTAAAGTAGAGCATATGACTGCCATTCTTAGCACAGTCAAAAGGTAAATGAAACAGTTATAGTGCATAAAATTAAATAAAAATAGTTAATAAGAATAAAGATTTAAAGTCACAAGACTGACATGCTTGTATAAAGATATACAGATTCAAGACAGACATGCATGTATGTTCTTTTCATCTAGAGTACATTTGTTTACAATACACAAAAGCAAAAGGCAGACATCAGCAAATATAAATAATGTAAATATAAACATGTGTTAGTTAAGCTAATATCTATTTTGTTTTGTTTTTTACAATTTTTTATAATTATATAGTAACACCAAACAGTTAAAGTTCTGAATTTTAAAAAGAAAATCACAGATGGTATTATTCAAACAGTTTTTGTAAAATTAATGGCAGGACAGTTAAATAGTTAAATAAATAAATAAAAAAATACTGAAATCCATGTAAGCTAATTGTAATGTAGTATAAATGCATAGTTATGCAAATCACAATCACATTAAAGGAAAAATGCCAAAATAATTAACTATAGTTTACAGAATATAAAATGTGAGCTCAGACCTTCCTAGACTGAATGAATAGTTGCAGGAAATGTTGGAAAGATAAGATAAACGACAAGACTGATTGCCAGATAAGTAGCTTGAGTTTTTCTAAAGCATCATTGTTATTAAAACATAATTGTTAAAATTTTTACAGCCAACACTATTTGGTAATTGTAATAAAATGTCACAATTGTGCATAGATGTCACTGATAATCTGTTTGCAAGTAAATGTTAAAAGAAAAAAAAAACTCAGTTGCATCAAGTACAGCCAGCAAATTGACTATAGTATACATACAGTTCAAATCAATTGTGCAGGAGGGTGTAAATGCCTACTAGTGGTAGTGAACAGCAAAACCTTTATAAAAAATTATCAAATCAGACGAAAGTCCATAATTTAATAAAATAAATGTATAACCAAAGTGTTGGGCTGACATACATTCTAATCTCACAGCATAAAGCAGATAAACAATAGTGCAATACTACAGGGAGGGGTACTTTCTCAGTTTTACACTGACTGTATAAGCAGTACTGCACAAGGGTCTGAAATAAAGCTACATAAAAAATAAAAAAAACAAGGGTCTGAAATAAAGCTACAGAAAAAAATAAACAACAAAAGTCTGAAATAAAGCTACAGAAAAAATAAATAACAAGGGTCTAAAGTAAAGCTACAGGAAGAAATATCTCATTCCTTCTTGACAGTACTCTTTTATGGGGAGGAAAAAAAAACAGGTATTAGTGTATTAAAAATACTGGTAAACTGGACTAAACCTGACAGGATAAGATATTTTACAAGCTGTTAATAGCTGTCATAATGGTTATTATTGTATTGTTTAGTATTAAATTGTAAAACTAACATATATTTGTGTTTTTTAGTATTAAATTGTATTTACAACCTGTTAAACTGTAAAGCTATACAAGAAATGGTTTAAAAAACAAGAGATGATTTAAAATTCCTTTATTAAAGCTATACAAGACAAAATAAAAATATGCAAAATGCATAAATGTTTCTAATAGCAAGAATAGTCACTATTTTAATATGTTTTTGGCAAAACAATGTTGGTATAAAAAAGAATGAATATTTTAATTGCTGAGTATGAAGCTTAAAATAACAGGACATATGGATTTGGTATCAATTCCACTAGATATTTCTAAAGAGACAAACATTTTCCAAGATTTTGCTTAATATTAATGTTATTAAATTTGTAAGATTAGACTAAATGTACTTTATAGTCTTTGCATATACAAATGCAGAAGAATTCAGTACAAATGATAGTCTTTGTATGTACAAATGCAGAAGAATTCAGTACAAATGAAATTAATGTCTAGTAATGAATATGTGTGAAAAAAACATATTTAAAGAAAACAATGGGTCCAGGATACCTACTAGATTGAAATACATGAATAGCAAACAGTCTGTGTAAATACATACTGTAGAGGATACATTGTAATAAGTTCAAAAGTAATTTGTCAAGTTGTAATATCACTGGTTTTACCCCAGTAAAATAATTGCTTTCAAATATTTATTATCTAAGCCCAGTTCACTGTCAACCAAGATGTTAATGAGCAGTTCAGAGACATGATCACAATGTTATGGTTAAAATGACATTAAAACTGTATATTTTCAGCATTGTATAAATTCTTACAGTAGCACATGGTTCTTGTCTCTTATAGTTAATTCAACAGGTGCAAAGAGTTAATGGAACAGTTCTAAGTCATAAATTAAATTCTGTGATTGAAAAATAATAAATTGATCAAGTTAAAAAAAATAATATTAAAGGAGACACAGCTCATAATTGATAAACTATTTTTACAGAATGTTCTGCAAAAGAAAAAGTTAAATACATTCAGTTTTGGTAGTAATACTTAATATCATTGTATTAACTATGTAAAATTGCATTTTGACTTGTATCAAAAGAAGACTATAGGTTTGTTTCTTAATGTGTTTTCTATATAAAATGTTTTGAGTATGTTTAAAAACAGAGGGAATTGTTAGATATTATGAATATAAGGCTGAAATTAATTCTGTTGTAAATATGCTGAAAGAAAAAGCTTGCTTAAATGCAGAAACAGAGTTTAGTAATATGTGATCAGCAACCATACTAAATGACCATGGCTTGGAAAATAAGGAACTTGCTGAATGGACATTTTTTCCTTACAGACTTAAAAACAGGATGTATGTAAGAGCAAAAATGCAAAATCTGCTTTTAAAGAATGGACAATGACACTGTGACAATGTGTTTCCTCAAAAACATGTTTTTCTGCATGGACAACAGGACATTGTTATCAGCATTGGCAAAAGAACAGATGTTCTTATACAAAGATCCAAATAGAATACAGGATGTTCACACTGTCAGAAAAGCTGGTCTCTTACAAGACATTGTTAAACAAGGAAGCTTAAAAATAATATTATCAAGTCAGCAGTTCGCATCAGCATCTGCAACAATTAGTATTGTTTCTACAGGATGAGCAATTCTCCAAAATAGAATATCAAGAGGAAATGTATATGTTTATGCATGACTAAAAGTGTATATAAAGAGATGTATGAATCCAGTTATATTAGGGGTATGGTAGGGACACATTTGTCCTGAGGTAAATGTTATATCTCTCACATCATCTGTACTATATGAGAAGTAAAGTTGGAACAGTACTTTAAGCTGCAACGTTAGTCCGTTTGGTTTAATATAAAAAGTTATTTGTTACTGCTCTAAAGTTGATGCTGCAAAGTATATTCTCTCATCAGTGTATATTCTGCAAGCTTCTGTATGCAACAGACTGTGAATGCAAATATAACCAGACTTTGAATTTTAGCAGAATCCAGCCACCAAGACTGTGTGTCTTAAGAAGACTTCAAATCCATCACAGCAAGCAGTAAGCTCAATATAATTTTTCAGTATGAACCAGGGTTTGTTAGATTTGTGTAATATTAAGAATTTTTTAATAGATTAAATTCATTTATTAATATAACCATTGTTAATTCTTTCCAGTTAGCAAAATAATTTGGGTTTATCCAGTCTAATGTAGTTTTAAGCACAGCTGCTTTTATATATGTTTCTATTTCTGGGAAGTTCAATCCTGCTTGTTTTCAGGATCTAATATGATGAGTTAGAGCTACTCTATTCTTTTTGGAATACCATAAAAATTGTATTAAACATGAGTTTATTTCTTTAAGAATACATCTTTCAGGAATTAACTGTATTGATAATGCTACATATAGTATTTTTGGCAATAAGACCATTTTTATTAATTGCAATCTGTCTTCAAAAGTTAATATTATTTTGTTTCACTTTTCTATATATATTTTTATTGTTTCAATAATGTTTTTATAACTTATTAATACTGTTTTGTTTAGATTTTTGCATAAAACTATTCCTAAATAATTTAGCGCAAGTTCTTGTTTTCCTATGATGGATTTATCTATAACTTGTAGTTCTTTTTCTTATTTAAAAATAGAAATTTTGATTTTGATATATTAAAGTGTAGACCTGAAATCTTATAGAATTTCTCTATTACTTCTTCTTGCTATTCTAATGACTCTCTGGTGTTTGATAGGGTTAATAAATTATCATCAGCAAATAGCATTATTTTAGATATGCACTGGTCATAGACTTCTGTTCCTTTTATTCTTGGATTATTACATATTATTTCTGCAAGTATTTCTATAGCCAAAGCAAATAGGATAGGAGATAGGGGGCATCCTTGTTAAGTACCTTTCGTTATATGGATAGATTCTGAGGTGAAAGGACCTAATTTAATGTAGGTTAAGTTATTAATAGATATGTTTTTTAGTAATAAGATGAAGGAAGGGGGAGATTCAAATAATGCTAAAGTTTTAAATAGATATTCCCAGTTGAGGGGAATCAAAGGCTTTTTCTATGGCTAATCTGATTACAAGAGCTTCTCTGTCTTCTTTATTCACATAATCTATAAGAGTAAGTATCCTTTTAATATTAGCATGTATGTGCCTGTTATATATAAATCCAGTTTGATCATTATTAATTGTCTTTGAAAGTGGGATTTTCATTCTGTTAGCTAGGATTGACATAAATATTTTGTAATCATTATTCAGTAATGATATAGGTCTGTATGAGGTGCAGAGGTCTGATGGTTAATTATCTTTTAGAATTGGTGTTATGAGAGAATATTTCTATGAGGGTGGTATTTTTGCTTCTGACTGGACTTCTAGCAAAGTTTTATGAAAAAGGGAGATTACTGTTGAAGGGAAGAGTTTGTAAATTTCCGTAATTATACCATCTATCCCTGGAGCTTTGTTAGATTTACTTTCTTTTATCTTGTCAAAAATTTCTTTGTAGGATATAGGTTTTTGTAGGTCTAGTTTTAAATTATCTGGATTTTTTTAATATTGATAAGGTTTTTATCTAAGTTTATTTGGTTCGTATCTAAATCTTCTTTTTTGAAATGTTCCATATAATGGAACTGAAATGCTTCAAGGATGTCGCCTATATCTGATACTTTTTCCCCTTTCTTTTCATGATATATACTACTAATGTTGTTTGCTTTAGATTGTATTTTAATTCTTGTAGATAAGTTATGCAGATATCTGGGGGAGGTGGCTAATGAGTTTATTTTTAATTTTTCCAAGGCTAGACAAGTTTTGTGTGTTAGAATTTCATTATATTTTTTATTTAATTCCTCTATTTCCTTTTTGACTTCTGGACAATTTTGATTTTTTTTATAGATTTTGCTGTCAAGAGTTTGGTTTGAAAGTCTTATGATTCAGATTCCCACTCCCTAACTTTGTTTTTGTACCAGCTAAGGGTCTTACCAAATAAATACACTTTTAATGAGTCCCATACCATGACTCTACTGATTTCTGTTGTATTATCAATTTCAAGAAATAATTGTAGTTCTGACAACATCCAGGGTCTGAATTCTTTACTTTTTGTGATATATGATGGAATTCTAGTTGAGAAGATTAATGGTTTAAACTCTATTTGGGGTTTCATTATCACTGAGTCATGATCTGAGAAGGGGCATGAAACTATTGAGAAGTTGAGGATTTTTGTTTGTAAATTTTCAGCTACAAATAATTTGTCTTTTCTGGTTTGTGTTCCAAATCTATGGTCTTTATGGGAAAATAATAAAGATTTATCATCTTTTATTTAAAAAGTGTCTAATAAATGAAATGAATCAATCCATCTTTTTAAGGATTTTGAAATAGATGCTATGCAAAAAGACTTCTTGGTGGTTTCAGAAGCTTCTAAGGTACAATTAAAATCTCCTCCCAGTATAATATTTCCTTTATAATTGCTTGAAATAAAATCTAGGTGTTTTTTTAACTGTTCCTGCTCCAATTCCTGGGAACCAATATAGATTGGCTAAAGTCCATATTCTGTTATTAAATTTGACTATAACAAAAGCTAGTAGACCTTCTTTGTCTTCATATTTATAAATAACTTTTGGAGTGATTATGTTTTTCTTCCAGAGAATTGATACTCCTTTTGTCTTTGCTCTATAGGAGGATTGAGCTAAGACTGTATAGTCCTTAGGGTTTTAAATAAAGCTATCATTAGTCTTAAAATGCATTTCCTGGAGAAATACTACTTGTGCCTTATTTAGATTTAAATATTTTAGTAAGTCTGATCTTTTTACTTGCATTATTTAAGCCATTAGTATTTAAGGATAAGAATGTTAAATCCATTTCAAGTTATTGTTGGAAGAAGCATTTTGTTTCCTTATTTTTTTTATTATAGTTGTTATACCATATTCTCTGGTAATGAAAGTTATTTTTATGTGTGTAAAATTGGGAGTGCTATTTAATGTTCTTTCTTTAAATACAAGTAGGGTAGAATTCTGGTCAGGCTTAAAAAAATTACTTTTATAAAACATTAATTCTAAAGTATCAATTATAAGTAAATATGAATTTCCCATTAAACATGTAATGAAAGTCATTCCTAATCCAATAGATAAAGAATTATCTATTGGATTATCACTCATACCTTTAACCAACAATATCAATTGAGCTCCATATGTTAAATTATTATATGGAGAATTTTCTTAAAAGAGATATGAAATTCTATGTTATTCTATTGTTATTCTATAACATTTTATACATCAGGATGGAATGCTTGTAGTGTAAACAATTATTTTGTTGACTTAGAAAATATCCAATTATGGTTATCCTTAAAAGATCCCAAAAATGTCAGATATGTCATTCCGGATAAATTAAACACAACAGAGAAGCAGACGCTAGATAAACCAACATCAAATGGATTATTACTAGAATAATTTGAGTAAAAAGGAGACAATGGGTAATTACCAATGAAATATAAATTTACTGTAGGTGTATTGCCCTCCTTTTCTTTTCCTTTCTTCAACTTACCAACTTCAGCTTAAACTTATGAAAAGACATGACTTATCAGTGCTATCCTGACTCTGAGCAGAGGCACTCAACATTCCAGTGTCCAGTGCTTTTACATATTTATAGATTTACAAAGCAGAGTCTAACAATGAACTATGATCACCCTGACAATTCCCACCCTGCATAGGACACCTCCTGCTTCCAGAATGGGTAATCACATCAGGTCTAGGATGAATGTGTAGGTACCTATATAGTAATCAAAGCTTGCCTTAGGTAAGTATTAATCAAATAGTGTTTAGAGCATCTTAGAGAGTTCACGGGGCTGTTAGAATACCCTTAAGCCTCTTCTCCTTTAGCCAAAAACAAAGGTTTCCCTTTTTTTGTTTTAAATCAGTACTAATAAAAGTAATTCAGCAAACATAAGTAAACAAAAATAACATTCAGTAGTCTGTCATGGACATGACTCACATTCCATTAAACTAATCAGTGTCTAACATCTCTCTAGTAGACATTATAAAGACAAATTAAAAATAATCTCCTAGCTCTTTCATTTTTATGATAAAGCAAAATGTTAACAATAAGCTATTTTAACTAGAAGAGTAAAGAATTTAATTTTTTCCTTGCATGTATACATTTCTACTTATACTGTAGTGACAATAGCTGTCTTTGAAGTCTGTACTAAACTTCACTTCTTTCAAATCATTCCTTTTTCAGTTCAGATTATATTTTGTCAAAACGGCAACAATATTTCAATGGCACAATTAATATTTAGACTGATATTTCAAATGAATAATTTATCGGTTGTCAAATGAATTAGTACAGAGTGTATGGTTAGTGTAAAGATAACATGTTGCAAAAAATAATATGTATCTTTTCATGTGCTGTAGAGACTGTCACTTGCAAGTAACATATATAATGTAGCATTTATAGAGCAGATAACTTATGGTTCAGGTTGTTAAATTAAGTTATGCTTATTAATCGGGCAGTTTCATTTAAGCTCACAAGTAATTTGGGGACATTTCAGTTGAGTTTCCAGGGGTGTGTAATCCAAAGTGGGTAATTTATAAAATATTTGCAAGTTGTCCTAATACATTATCTAATTTACCCTTCCTTAGGTTATAATTCAATTTAATAGTTAAACAACATTAGTTTTTTGTTATTTGTTATCTGCGAGACTAGATGCACTTCTCAGATTCACAGAGCCCATAGTAACTGCCGCAGTTGTTTTCTGTTGCCATGACAACGGAAATATAGCGGTTCCTAATCAATGAGTGTTAAAAAAACTGAAATAGTCCGCGAGGCTAATAGAATAAAAAAGCTTCACTTCACACAAGCAACAGTACGTTTTTCCCTCCTTTTATATATTTTGTTAATACTAAAGGAAATAATTCAACTGGTAGTATGTATATAAACAAAACATTTCAAAGTTAATCGCTAACATGTCCCGTAACCCATTAAGCATAACAGTCTCCACCATCAATCTAATAAATATTGTAATAACATGTAATTCAGTACACTTTTCCTCATAAACATGAATCACAATCCATTAAACAAAGCAGAGTCTAATATCTGTCTAATAAACATTATAAAGCTCTTTAATCTTTCTGATATTGCAAAATGTTGACAGTATGCTATTTTAACTGTAAGACTAAAACATTTCAGTTCTTCCTTGTGTGTATACATTTCTACTTATACTGTAGTGTCAAGAACTGTCTTAGAAATCTGTGCATTACTTCACTTCTTTCAACTCATTCATTTTTCAGTTCAGATTATATTTTGTCAAAATGTCAGTAACATTTCAAGGACACATTATTTAAACTGGTATTTTAAATGAATAGCTATCAGTTGCCAAGTGAGTTTGTACAGAGTTTGAGGTAACTGCAAAGATAACATGTTGCAAAAAGTGATATGTATCTTTTCATGTGCTCTAGAGACTCAATTTCAAGTAACATATAAAATGCAACTTTTACAGTACAGACAGCTTGTGGAGTCAGCATGTTAAACTGAGTAATACTTTTTAATCAAGCAGCTTCATTTAAGTGCACATGTAGTTTGGGGACATTTCAGTAGTGTTTCCAGGAATGTGTAATCCAATGTGGGTAGATCATAAAATATTTACAAATAGTCCTATTATGTATTTAATTTACCTTGCTTAGGTTGTATTTCATTTTAATAATTAAACAATATTACTTTTTTTATTGTCTGCGAGGCTAAATGTTGGTTTCAGGTACAGAGTAACTCCTGAACCTTTGTTATGTCAGATTTCTTTAAGTAACGTCTCCAATATTACTTAAATGTAGACTGTAATATAATTAGATAAAAAGGTGTGGGGGTGAGGTACAGAATGGGGAAGTGGTGGTGCTTCATGGTTTAAGGGGTGACGTACAGAATAGGGAAGTGGTGTCACTTCATGGCTTAAGCAAAATTAGAGTAACATACAACTAAGTAATTAGTGAAAAAAAGGGGGTTGAAACTAGGGTGGATGTGGAGGAGAGTATGCAGCTGTTGACCCGGGCATTGGAACTAGGGTAGATGTGGAGGAGAGTATGCAGCTGTCAGCCAGGGCAAACTAGGGTGGATGTGGAGGAGAGTATGCAGCTGTCAGCCTGGGCATTGGAAGTATGGTGGATGTGGAGAAGAGTATGCAGCTCTCTTCCCAGGCATTGTACTTCGCAGATTACAGAGAAATACTTAGCAAGGAACATAAATAGAATATCTTTGGCTGTAACCTACATTAGTTTTCAGGTATTTACAGAAGTGGATTAGAGTCTTAGGATGTATTGTTTAGCGATGCAAACAAGTCATGGTAAGAATGTAGGATGGTAAAATCATAGCTCAAAAGTAAAGACACCTTGTTTAACTACCAAAGAGTAAAATGCAATAGTTAGGGGGTAGCCAGCAAGAGGAGAAAGATTAGTGCTGAACAGAAATGATGCAGGGTATTGGAAGAGGTGTACAGTACTGTAATTACTTGCAATTCCCTTAATCTTCAAACAACAGAGTTAAAAACATTTAGAGCAGTTTAATTTGATTTCAGTTACTATGGCGTCTTAGAAGAAATATTGTAGTTTAACAGTCTAAGTGTTTTTCAGTACCTAGTATCTATAAGTCTAGATTTTCCTGCTACAAATTGGCATTAAAATCAGCAAAGTAAAACTGTCAAAAGCCTCTGGCAACATTTAATTAATTAGTTATTATTTCCATAGAAACAGCAGCTGCATGTGGTTCAGTGTGGCTCGCAAATCTGCTGTTACTACTGGCTATCCCAAACAAGTATCATTAGTTAATAGTTAATTTCTGTTGTATTGGAACAGTTCTGTTCTCTGTGCATTCAGTTAACAATAATAATTGCAAGCCAATGAAGAGGAAAATGATGTAGTATAAAATAGTATAAACAGCTAATCAGCAATCTCTGTGTTAGAATGCTTACATCGGTTTCACCGGGTGCAATTACAGTGTTGTTCATACGTTAGTAAAAGACTATATGGAAACCAACTTTGCTCTGATAATGAAAAGGCATGATAATATATAATAGCAAGTTATTTGACTGATCCCCATATTTTCCTCAGTTTTAAGAAAAAAACAAACTTACTGTTTGAGTATCCTACACCTAGGGACCAAACCAGTTACCCTGTTAATTTAAAAATGATGCCTGAGGTTTTTAGACCCTTCGTTAGTGTTGAGACAGATATTAGGTGCAGGGAAGGGGCTGTACTGCAGCAATGTGAACTTAATGATAAAAAGAAGTTATGTCTTACCATAACGTTCCATCTTTGTTGTTTTATCTTCGTTTATTCATTAAGTATAGGATCCGGTTCCGACCTTGGAACCGAGCTGGCCTTTTTTCAAGCTCCCATCAGCCACAAACCTCTCGAGCTAAGATTTTACCCATCATGCCCTTCTCCCTGTTACCTCAGATCTAGTTTGCAAGTTGGAAAAGTGAAGCTGAGGCTACCTCTGGTCAGACATGACCTAACAACTGGAAAGAAGGACAAATGAGATCCACCAGAAACCTTCAGAGGGGGAAGGCAGGTGGGCCGTAATGAATAAACGAAGATAAAACAACACAGACAGAACGTAATGGTAAGACATAACTTCTTTATCTGATGCTGTTAATCTTTGTTTATTCCTTACGTATGGGACAGAGTCCCCTGCTATCTTGTTCCCTGGGCGGCATTATGGAAGGACATTCCAGAGCACCATAGAGCCAAAGGAAACTCTGCCTCTGGAGGCCAAGTACAATTTGTAATGAGCAACGAAGGTATGAGGCTTAGCCCAGGTTGTGGCTGCACAAATATCATTCAAAGATGTTCTAGCATGGAAGGCTGCCGAAGCTGACACTGATCTTGTGGAGTGGGCCTTTACTCTGCCGGGTAAAGGATACCATTTTTGCCATAAATGAAGGTAATACAATTTCTCAACTAAGTGGCTAAAGTAACTTTAGAAACTGGGAAACCCAATCTGGAATCAGAAAAGGCTAAAACAGCTGGTCAGATTTTCTATTAGATTTAGTCCTGTCTAGGTAAAAAGAAATTTGTCTATGTACATCCAACGTATGCAGGCAATATTCCCCTCTGTTATAATAATTAGGGAAGAACACCGGCAAATCAATAGTCTGATTGATAGATAACTCAGAAATGACCTTAGGCAAGAATGTCAGATTGGTTCTTAATGAAACTCTGTCCTTGTGAAAGATGAAGTAGGGTGGCTTGATAGACAAGGCTTGTAATTCAGAAATACGTCTGGCAGAGGTAATAGCAACTAAGAATAACATTTTCCATGATAAATACTTTAGGTCACAGGTAGATGCAGGCTCAAAAGGAGAATTTGTCAACTCTTGAAGGACTAAGGCAAGGTCCCAAGGTTGAACAGGTTCTCTGAATGAAGGTGGTAGCTGAGCTCCGCCCTTCAGGAAGGTCTTACAAAGTCTGTGTGACATTAAGGAAGAGCCCAGGAAGCCATTATGAAAATTATAAATTGCAGCCAAATGAACACAAACTGTGGAGGCTGCTACCCCCAATTTAAAAAGGTCTGAAAGATATTCTAGTACAATAGGAACCGGGGCTGAAAAATGGTCCATTTGTTTATCTTGTAGCAAGAGAGAAAACCTCTTCCATTTGCTGTGGTAGAGTAGTCTGGTGGATGATCTATGACAGGCAATTAGAATGTTATGCACAGGGGAAGATAGGTCATGCTGCCTGACTATCATCACAACTCTGGAGCTGGATTGAGAATCCATGGTCGATCTAGCAAATGAGGCCACAGGAATGGAAACCAAACTTGTCAAGGCCAATATGGGGCAATGAGGATCACTTTGCTCTTCAACCGATGTGCTTTCTTGAGGAACAGGGGAATAAGGGGTTTTGGAAGATAGGCATATTGTAGGCCTGAGGGCCAATCGTGGACTAGAGCATCTCTCGGTAAGTGTCCTTGAGGTGGGATTAGGGCAAAGTAGTTGCTGCACTTCTGAATGGACAGGGATGCAAATAGATCACAGCAAGGCTGGTCCCCAGTGGTCGAAAATCTTCACCGCCACAAGGGGATTGAGAGACCACTCCTAAGGCTGAAGAATGCATCTGCTCAATTTGTCTGCTATCACATTGGAGTTCAGAGGAATGTGCATCGCTATCAGAAAATGGTTGGAGGCTAATGCCCATTGCCAAATTCTCATGGCCTCTCAACAGAGTGGGTATGATCTGGTTCCCCCTTGTTTGTTGATGTACCAGACTACTGCTATGTTGTCTGAGTAAATTGCAATAGTCACTGACGGAAGGAATGACTGGATGCTTGTAACGCTAGTAGCACCGCCCTCAGTTCTAGGACATTGATATGCAGATGGACCTCCATCTATGATCAAGTGCCTTGGACTGTCCTTCCCTGAAACAGTCCCCCCATCCCATCAGGGAGGCATCCGTGGTTACTGTGGCATTGGGCTGATGAGGGTTGAAGGGGCAAGACCACTGGTGAGGGTTGTTTGACATCCACCAGAGCAAGTCCTGTTTGCAAATGTTGGTTATTCGAATCAGAAAAGATAAGGGATGCTGGGATGGGTACCACTGAATAAGAAGCAGCCATTGAGGAAGCCTCATGTGTAACCTTGCTAGGGGAACTATGGGGATGGAGGCTGCCATTGATCCCAGCAGTTGAAGAACGGATCGAGCTGAGGCTAGATTTTGTGATAGTATTGCCTGAACTTGTTGCTTGATCCTCTGAATTCTGTGATCTGGTAGGGAGGCTGTACAAGTCATTGTGTCCAGAATCACTCCAATGTACTCTAATGACTGACTCGGAGTAAGGTGTGACTTCTTACAGTTTACCAATATTCCAAGCTGCTGAGCAGTACCAAGAGTGTAAGTCAAAGCCTGATCCAGTAGACATCTTGTTGGGGCAGTAATGAGCCAGTCATCTAGGTAAGGAAACACCTGAAACCATTGAAGCCACAGATGAGCTGTGACTCCTGCCATGCACTTTGTGAACACTCTGGGGGCTGTAGAAAGTCCGAAGGGCAGTACTTGGAACTGGTAATGACTGGCTCCCACCCAGAAGCGAAGATATCTTCTTGAATGCCTTTCCACCTTTATGTGGTAATATGCGTCTTGAAGATCTATGGAGCACATCCAATTGTCTTTTTTCCAAAAGTGGAAGAATAGACTGAACCGTGACCATCCGGAATTTTTCTGTCTTTACGAATTTGTTTAGGGAGCTGAGATCCAGAATTGGTCTCCAGTCCCCAGTCTTTTTTGGCAACAAAAAGAATCTTGAGTAGAAGCCGGATCCTGTCTGGTCTGGGGGGACCGTTTGGATGACTCTTTTTTAAAGCAGCTTTGAAATCTGTATAGCTGCGGCCTCCCTTTGACTGGGTGGCACATCGGGTAAGCTTTTGGGTAAGGTGGAAGTGGATAATAATGGAATATGGTATCGTCTGGTGATGATCCTTTGTACCCAAGCATCTGTGTTTATGGTTTGCCAGGTGGAAGGGTACAAGGAAAAACGACCCCCGACAACTTCCAGAGGAAAGCAATTGGGCCGCTCCCTAGGAGCGCTGCTAGGGCTGCCCAGAGAAGGATCCTCTGGAGCCCCAGTTTTGCAAACCTCCCCTGCACTGAAAGGGGCATCTTCCATTAGAGTTCCCCCCTCTGCCTCTGGGGGAAAACTCAGCCTGAGTGTCACGGAAAGGACCCTGGGACTTTTTGTGCCACATTTTCCCACTCTTCTGATTCCTAGAATAGAACCGCTGAGGAGAAGATAAACGGACACCCACGGCAGATAGGGCCTTACCGTCTTGTTCACATCTGGTCAATGTATCTTCTACCTTGGATGCAAACAAAGTAGTGGTCTCAATAGAGGCATTAAGGAAGGAAGCCTTGAAGGGGTCCGCACAATTACAAATGCGCATCCAGGCATGGCATCCCATGACTATGCCTGCACCCGCAGCTCTTGCCGCTCCCTCAGTAGCATGGATATCAAACGCATTGAGGAATTGGAAACCAATTCTAGGGTCGCTAATCAAGAGGCCACTTTGTAACGGACTTTATCAGAAACTGCTCCTGCCAGGGTCTCAGAGAGTTTGGACACCAAGTCTCTCTGTAGCCTTGTGAAATGTGCCAGATAGTTCAAGGACCTAACAGCAAAAGTCGATGATGCAAAGACTCATTTCCCTAATCTATCCACTGCCCAGGATTCCTTGTTTGGAGGGTGAACAGTCTGGTTCTCCTCTGCCAGTTAATTTTTTGTAGTGGCTGCCACTACCATGGCATCTACAGGGAGACCTTTCGACCAATGGGGGCACTCTTCTGGGGGAGAAAGGATTTTGTCTGGCCTGCGAGGTATGGCTTCCACAGAGTCCAGTGCCTTCCACGCATGCTGCACAATGAACTTGACAAGCTCATCGGCAGGTGGGATCACCCAGGAGGTCGAGGGTCGGGCGCAAAAAGCCTGCAGGAACACAGACTCCTCTGAGGAAAGGTTAGAGGATTTCAATTCACTTCTCTGTTTTAAAATTTCGAGGATGTCACCAAAGGAAACCTCATCAGAAGGTGAATGTGTGGAGCCCTGCCCATCATCGTAGTCTGTGTCTTCGGTCAATGACTCCTCCGTGGAGTCCATGTGTTTCCTTTTACACCAAGTCTTGTGGTGAGCTTCCTCAGTGGGAGACTCTGGGGAAGACTGTAAAGACGGAGTTTCCCAGGGGGGAAAGGCCTGAGAATCTTATGCCTGATGTGCGAGGGTTGTGATTTGAGACAGCTGAGGCTCAGATGAAGTAGTAGTCCTCGACAGAGGCAGCCGAGGAGCAATGGCCAATGTCCTTCCCAAGGACTATAGGGTTGGTCCACCCGAGGAGGGATGCTTCAGCATCTCCACAGATGTCAAAGAAGAATGGGTAGGAGTCTGCGGAGAAGGGTGATCAACTCCAGAGGGGAGAGGCACTTTTGGAGGGGCAGGTATTCCTCTGGCCAAAAGCAACTGGTAGACCTTATTGAAAACCCTGAAGGCAATTCAGGCCTGTCCAAAAAAGGGCTAGCGTGACCACTGATAAGAGATGTCAAAAAGGGGTTTGTCTGCACCGAAACCATCAGTGCTGAAAAAGCCTGCACCGTAGTAATTGTCGGTGCCGAAGGGATCTGTGCTGAGAAAACTGTCGGTGCTGAGGGGGTCTGCTCTGAGAAAACTTTCAGTGCCAAGGGGGTCTGCGCCGAGAAAACTGTCAGCGCCAAAGGCATCTGTGCTGAGAAAACTGTAGGTGCCAAAGACGTCTGTGCCGAGACTTCTGTCAGTGCCAAAGATGACTGTGCTGATATACCCATCGGTGCCGAGGAAGTCTGCTCCGAACTAGTTGGTATCAAGAAGGAAGATGTCTGCACCGAAAGCAACAGTGTAGAAGGACCAGCAGTCATAATCAGAGACAGAGTGAAGTGAGACGGAGTCAAAGCAACAGGCACCGATGACTCTGACAATTTAGCCTTTTTATGTCTCACTTCCTTAGGGTTTCCAGAGGGAGACAATGGAAGGGACTTAGACCTTTTAAGTTGATGTGAAATAGGAGAAAAATCCTGTGACCCAGAAATAGCCTTGCAGAAAGTGGTCTTAAGGAGACCCTTTAGTATTAGTTTATTTTTACGTTCATTCAAGGTCCTGGCAGAAAACCCTTTACAAATCTGACAGGGTGGCGTCAGTGTGAGATGAGGTACACCTAAACAGTAAACACACAAGTCATGTGCGTCAGAGTGAGGCAGTTTGTGTCCATACTCAGAACACCTCTTAAAACCTGTAGTCCCCTTCTTCTTAGACATTATATCTACACAAAAAATAAAATTAAAAATAGATACTTTAGCTAGCTATGCACTAGTAGTTAGAAAAGGCTGCCAACATTGGTAGTAGAGATACCACAAAGGTACAAAAGGTAGAGAATAAGAAAAAACTACTTAATAAAGTCAAAAAAATAACAAATCTTTAAGAAAAATCTGAAAAATTGTCTAAAAAATACACTTAGCTGGAAAGGAATGACTGGACACGGCTGAACCTCAATGTGGCAAACTAAATCTGAGGTAACAGGGAGAGGGGTATATTGGGTAAAATCTTAGCTTGAGAGGTTTGTGGCTGACGCGAGCTTGAAAAAAGGCCGGCTCGGTTCCGAGGTTGGAACCGGATCCCATACGTAAGGAATAAACGAAGATTAACAACATCAGATCTAGAATTCCAAGTCCTTAACCATGGCTTATAGAAACCAAATAAAGTTATCAGAGATTCTTGTCTTCGAGAAACTGCTGCAATTGTTTACTGTTGCCATGGCAACCTTAATATAGTGGTTTCTGAGCAGTGTATGTTAAAAAAAAAAACTGAAATAGTTTGCGAGGCAAATAGAATGTAAAGAAAGCTTCACTTCTCTTGACCAACAGTACATTTTTCCCTACTTTTTTTTTTTTTAATACATTTTGTAATACTAAAAGGAAATAATTCAAAGTACATATGTACATAAAAGGAACATTTCAGAGTAAATCACGAACATGTCCCCCGCACCCAATAAGCATAACAGTGTCTACCATTAATCTAATAAATATTGTAATAATTAATTAAGTTCACTTTTCCAATTAGTCTACCCTATAACTAGATTATTTTAGACTATTATTTATCTTTGTATAGGTAGTGAATTATTGAATATATACAGACTATATTATTGTAGTAAATAGGAGAGGATTTAGAAAGAGAGACAGGATGCAGTTAAAAATAAATAATGAGAAAAAAGAGAGGAGAGAGAGAGAACAAAAAAGAAAAGTAAGAGAAAACACACACATACTATGTATATTGATTAACAATGTAAATATTTTATCTGCTATATAACCCTCCTTCTGTGAAAGAAAAGTACCCTGTTTTGCATACCTGAGGTAATGTGAAAACTCTCGTGTCATCTATTTTCAAAAAATCAGTGGCGGCTGGTGACTTGAAATCAAAGGGGGGGCTGCAGGAGACAGTGGAATGGGTGGGGCCAATGGGAAGGGGTGTGACCAACTAGAAAGGGGTGGAGCTATGCTCAAAACCACAAAAACTGGGACTTTAATTAAATACGCTGCCCTGGGTGCTAAACAGTCATTATGAGAGTCCAATCAAGACAAAATGAAGTGAAGAAGAAAAAAAATATGTCAATGCATTGGCTACATGAGAGCTTACTTAATATCTAGATGGAAACAAAAAGGTTGTAAGGCATGAAAAAATAAATTACTTTTTAAATACATTACTGGAATGCCAGTCAAAATCAGGTATAAAAAAACCAAGCATCTCTCAACTCAAACCACTTCTCCTTGCACTGCAGTTTTAACTGTAATTGATATTTAGCTTTATAAAAGTACCAACCAACATACTGAAAGAAGCAATACCCCCACTTGTAAAAACGTTTCTTATCCAAAAAGGACCTGCTGCCTGACAACAACTATCTTCTTGTTTCATGGAGAAAACATGATCAAAGTAAAAAATGAACAGCAAACAAGAAACAAGCTCAAGATAAATTGCTAAAAGAATTACTGCACAAATTATAGAATGGCATTCTATTTAGTTTACAGGTAAAGCCTGCAAAGATGACTGAAGTTCCCAACAAATGTAATGAGCTTCTGAAAATACCGTAATCCTGTCATTTATTACAAATAATGTCATATGCATTTCAGTACTTAAGACTTACACACTATCTAGTTATGTAAATATTCTCTGCATGGCAACAACAAAAAGGCCTTCAATGTTGGTAATTCTTTAACAGCATGCTTATTAAAGCATACCTGATGGTTATTAAAGCATTGTTATTTAAACACAGAGCAACAGGCACTGCAATGACATGCATTTTCTGAATAAGAAGCATAAATCAACAGTATAAAAATATGACAGAAAACCAGAATAGTCTTCAAAATCAAGGACAGATGAAAAGCCACCGTAGTACTTGTGTTTACCTTGGATAGGGGGATACTCTGCACATTTACACTGCATAACTGCTCCTTGCCTTGCTTGGACACATCCAGAGTCACTAAGTGGGGGAGTGAGTTGCAACAAGTATGTCACAATTAATTGTCTCTGGCTGACGGTGATGACCTTGAACAAGAAATCTGGACAAAGCTATACAGACAAGTGGGACAAATGCCCAAAAATAAGGGCAATTTTTAAATATTGTTCTAATAAACTTAGAAAGATAATAGAATAGTAGGTCTTATGTTAGTATGAATTTTCTGAAGGGTATGAAACCTGAAACTCAAATGTCTATCATTATTTTCTAACTTCAATCTTTAATGATTAGCCACTAATTTGCCAAAAAAACCCACAATTTTATGAAAAACGGACCAAAAATGTGATGCAAAAATATAAAATACCCCTACAATACAGCTGAGAACCTGTCAAAGAAGGGACACTTGTAATATTAGTACTGTTAACTTGAGCAGCCGACAAAATAAGAGAATCTACATGCATTTCCGAAAATAAAAGTAATCTGAAACCGATCATTACAATTATTTATTAATTGTAAACCCTCCACATTTTCTTCCAAATTTGCCATTTTGTGGAGGGATTGTTAGGGGAGAGCAACATTTTGAGCCAAAATCAGGGACAGTTGAGAGGTTTGGATATACCTAATTCTATAAAGTGATTTATTTGAGCGCACCTCTCATCCTCTTAGCACAGGAAATTTGGACAAGGCCAAATATATTGGGGGAACATATGAACAGTACTAAAAGTTGCTCTTGTATAAACATAGTTGACAGAACAACAGGTCTTGCTTTAGCATGCATTTTTCTGAAAAGTATGAAGTTTGAAACTCAATGTCTGTCATTATTTAATAACTTCATTCCTAAATGATTTGCCAGAAAACCACAAATTTTATGAGTAACAAACCAAAAATAAGAAGCAAAAATCTATTAATTCTGCAAAAATCTGGACAGTTAAGAGGTATAGTTCAGCTGGGGCTGTCTGGGTTTGCCGCCCTTCCCCATCTTACAAAATCATGGTCAAATGGGGTCTCCCCCCTGCAGCTACTCCAATGTACCATGATTTGGCTATTTCACCACATTTACCATAAACACTGTAATGTGCATACTGCTTTACTTCTACAATGATTTGGATTTCATTTAAAAGTTTTATTTTACATTTTACAGCACAAACAATAACAGAAATCTGCTAAACAAAGCAATGCAGTCTCACAATGAAAATAGACTTAGCATTAAAACTTCTCTGCTCTTGAAACTCACATTCATTGAAACAGCATTGAAACCCACATAAAAAGAAAATGCATTTTGCCAGTGGCAGATAAAGATTAATTTTGGGCTGTTTTCAAATCATAGGCCCCTTGAACATGAAACGTACACAATATACTTCATACCCTGATGCAAATTCATGCTAATGCTAAACCTGTTCTATCACATTTCTCAGTTTGTAGGGACAATTGTCCCTTATGGCTTTGTCCAGATTTCTTACCCTGATGGGTTGGGAGGTGTAATGAGCGATCTTGCTCTATTTAAATTGCCATACAGCAATTCTGGTGTGCAGGAGACGTGTGCATTGTGAGAGCCCTGCTCTCAGACATACCCCCTGCATTCTTACACAGAACCATGTCTGTATTAAAACATGGCAGAACGCCTTCATGAATATGCAATGTGCACTGTCATGCTGCACAGGAACAGTCCCTTCCATGCAGGAATAAGCTATTCCTGCATTGGAAGTTTACTGAATCCAGGGGGTACAACCTTAAGGCTTTATAGTCTGAACACAATCATAACACAACTGTGCATGACTCCATAAACTCCATAATGCTTTGTGGCACAAACACTATCAGTTTTATTAAATGTATTATGTCTATAAAAATAATGAATTCCCTTGTAAGGAACTAGGAGACGAGTCACGGTATGACAATCCCATGTCATGCACCCATTGTTTTCAAGAAATGTATTCAGGACGGGTGGTAACCTTGGTGTTGGTGTTAGTTGGAGAAGAGGTGTAGTAAACATCTCCCAGCAAAACTAGGTTTCACTTTATCTTTTAATAAACATTGAAATGAACCTTTTGCTTTTTTAACACTATAGCTGGATAAAGGTAAATGAAGTAGAACAACAACATGTGATTCATAGATTAGTACTAAGCTAACTGCCCTTGCGAGCCATTTTAAGCCTAGCCAATTATCCCTTGTGAGACTCAAACCCTACACCTTGTGCTTGCAAGGCAAAGACCTTAACCATTAGGCCACCCTCCCAATGAACATGCTTTATGGCTGCTTCAATAAAGGTGCTTTATCCCAGAGCAAATGTGCTTAAAACCTCAAAAGACTGCAGCTCTGTGCACAACAGAATGGCTACACCATGCTTTTTCTCTGATGCATGCAATGAAGACGCTGCATTACATATCTGAAGTCAGAATGTTTGGAGTGATCTTCCAATATCAGGTGAGTCTCCTGCATGACCAGTGAATACAGTGTCTCGCTCTTGTCCAATTCAAATAAACTGTCTTGCTCTTTTTATAGGGGGAAATTAATTCCATTAATTTTATCTGGTAGAAGTTTCATTCAGCATCCCAGGACAACTTATAATAAGATTATCACATATAACAGGGCTCACTATTTTCAGATCAACAAAAACAATTTCTGAAAATTGCTGCAACCCCACCTTTTACTGTCTAAAGCTGGAGTTTGCAAAGACCAGCTTACAATAAATTTGAAGACAAAATATATACTCCTGATATACACCTCATAATATCAACTGAAGAAACTGTCACACAGAACCATTAACAGTGAGAAGTCTTACCAACTAGATAAAATTAAAACTAACATGGCTTCCAAGACCCTCTGGCATATCTTGCTATAATCATTTATCCACCTGCAACTATGTGACAAACTAGGTTCCATTAACATTTTAAAAACCTAATAGCAAACAATGTTTAGTATTGGCATTACATTGAAACACCTGAAATAAACAGTTTGCCATAGACAAAATAAGTAACTGTCATTGTCAGAATACTGCATACTATAGCTTCCCAAACACTTGACTGCTTATAATTGTATGACACATTTGTAAATAAGTGTATTATAGTTTGGATGTATGTTTAATATAACACTATTTATTCTCTTCATATGTAGCCTGTGAGTGTTACTTGATTTTAAAAACGAATCTATAAAGATTTTGAAAAAAAAAGAATACTGCATACTACTGGTATACAACTATATGACAGAGTGCTATGTTTATCAACATTAATATATTGCAGAGTCAGTAAATAAACAAAATGCAGTACACAGCAAACACAGAGGTTAAATATATTAAATCTGACAATAAAAATGAAAACTTAAAATGAATAACCATCTGTGCCTACAAACTGTACTGACCCCAACCCTAAACATTGGCAAAACAAACTGGACAGCATTTGTAATTAGCTGCTTCAGTTATAACCAGTAATCTTCCAGACACCCCACAAAAGTATAAGCATTACATAATTAAATGCCCCAAGCTACTACCTGTCTCTAGTGCAGGCACCACATGAAAAACTTTAGCCATCTGTGAGTAGAGGTCCTGTTCAGTCTGAGTCACTTGGGGTATACTCTTCCCTTTTACTATTGCTACACAGATCACTGTTATTAAACTAACATCTAAAGCTTCAGTATTGTTCAGTCACTGAACAAACCACTACATAAATAAATGTTCACATTTATGTTAAATGCTGTATTCTATCATACTGTGCTACACATACATACCACCAAGAAGAAAAGAAACTCTGTACTTCTTCTTTTTTAGCCAACGAACGAAATAGGCCGCCAACGCCAAGCAATAAAATCCACCACAACTTAGTCAAGTCCACAAGCCACAACCGAAACTGGCTGCAACTGTTTGATTCTCGCTCTTTTCCCAGCACATAAAGCCCGGGAAGAGAGCGACAACCAATCAGCAGCATTTAGCCCAGCAAGCATGTCATGACATGCCTGTGGACGTCGCAGTCCGAGCCCCTTGCAATTCTATGCGGTTCGGAACCGCATAGACTTCTGGGCATCACAATGATGCCTTAATTACTCCCCCGGGCTGCAATGAAAACAAAAAAAAAAATCAATTTAAAACCGCCGCAACCCGAGGCGGTTACAGTGCGCATGCGCATACTTCCGAGTCGCGGACTAGGAGAGACCTGGCTACAAATTTGTTGTTTTTAAACTAAAAAATAAAAAAGGTACTTTTATTCTTTTATTTTTATTTATTCTTGCATTTTCTGAGGGGGCTGCAGTCAGGCAGTCCGATGCCACGAGCCGCCCCTGCAAAAAAATATAGATAAAGATTCCAGTAGTTAGATACCGTTGTTTTAAAAATTTCAAGCAGTAAAATTGGTCCTTTAAAGTAATGTTAAAAGAAGTCATATCATAGTAGATGCTTTGAGAGATTTGACTGTAACAATATCAGTCTTTTGTTTTTTCTTTTTGACGTCTGTCCAGACATTTGTTTATTTTGTTCTCTTCAGAGAAGGTGATATCCAATCCATATCTTCTGGTAAAGTAATCACATTATTAGTTTTAATAAATGAAGAGGCTTCCTGTAAGTCAATAAAAGCCCTCATCTCATTGGCATACAGTATTCTTATCTTAGCTGGATATGCAAGTTGTACCTTGATGTTATTTTGTTTCAGAAACTTTATCATTGGCCACACTTTTTTCCTTTGTTCCATTATTCTAGATGAATAGTCATTATCAAATCATAGCAGGCTCTGTTTATATTTTAGAGGCGCCTTCCTCCAAGCAGATCTTAAAATCAGTTCCTTCTCCATGTATGAAAGAAATTTAATAATGATTGACCTAGGAGAAGAGTTTGAGTTAGTGACAGGTTTCCCAAGAGCTCTGTGTGCCCTTTCAATGCCAAAGGAAAGTCTTTCTTTTAAATTTAAAAAGCCAGGGATCCAGCTTGATAAAAAGGAAGTAATATCCCCACCTTCTGTGTTTTCAGGTAATCCATAAAATCCTGATGTTATTTCTCCTCTCCCTATTTTCCAAGTCATCTACTTTATTAAACAACCATGTGTTTTGCTTAAGAAGCAGTTCTTTCTGTGTTTCCTCTTCCTTAAGTCTGCTTTCTAAGTCATTTAGTGAAACCTCTATTCCTTTTATCCTTGGCTGGTGTTGTTGTAGCATTTTCTTGAGAGTGTCAGCCTGTTTTTGACTGCTTGTTTTAAGATTTTCAAGGTTCTCTTTAAAATCATCCATCTTCAAAGACAGCTTCTGCAGGGTAGATGTCATCTGTTGTAGTTCCTCCTTTAAGGCAGCATCCTGGTGAGAACTCCTTGAGTTGCTCATTTTAGCAGGTGAATATATCTCCAAGCTTTTTGACAGGAAATTATTTATAAAACTTCACCAACGTTTCTAATTATGTAAATTAGTCTTTTATCTATAAGATTTTATACTTTGAAGAAAAAAAAGAATATTTTTTCCTGTCTTATTTAACTAGTTATATGGAGTTCTAAAATACTTCTGCTTTCAGTTAGCCATTCAGGCTGTGCCCCCGTCCTTATTAGTCTTGAATGTAGCGGTGATACTGCTAATATGCATGGGTGGTTTATTATATATGTGGAGAATACACACAAAAAAGAAGCTGTCATGCCAATGTGTCCTGTGAGTTTATTGATAGAGAAGAATGTCCTTTGTACAATAAAAAACAACATAACTGATAGCTGATATTAGCCTCATGATATTGTGGTATAGAAGTTGTTTAGGAATTTTTTATACATACTGTATTTTTTTATATATGTTGTATTTTTTTATATATATACATACATTTTCTAGATATATTTGTTCTATGCTCATATAGCTATAATTATTTTATTAATATCTCCATGTATAATTACATATATAACTCTTTTGCTTGGATATAGTAGCTATTGCTTTATATATTTAGTAATTGTTAAGTGTATAATTATTTAATTAAGTGATGATTTTAACCAATAGGATCTAGTCAGCTACTATTTAAATTGTTGAATGGGAAAGATGTGATTATACGTCTGCGGAAGCCTTTGGGTGAAAGCGCTAACGTCTTGTACAATAAATAGAACTGGTTCTTATTCCTTGTCGTGATTCACTGTGTGGAAGTGAAGGTCGTTTATTTGGATTTTACATCTTGGATGTTTTGCCACGTATACTTGGAGTTATTCTGCCTGTGACCCTGCATCTACAGTTGTGTTTTGTTATATTTATCTACTCTGCAGGGTCCGAGCTCAGTTGGCTCGGTGCGTTGGTGTGTTTGTCTTATAGATATTAGTCTATCTCTAATCTTTTGATATAAAATAATCAATAAAAGTAAAGAGTTAATTCAACAGGTGCAAAAAGTTAATAAAAGAGTTCTAAGTCATAAATTAAATTCTGTGATTGCAAAAGAATAAATTAATCAAGTTAAATATTTTCACAAAATGGTTTGCAAAAAAAAAAGTTGTTAAATATATTCAGTTTTAGTAGTAATACTTGATATAATTGTATTAACTATGAAAAATTGCATTTTGACATGTATCAAAAGAAGACTAAAGATTTTGCTTCTTAATGTGTTTTCTATAAAAATAAAAAAAGAGGGAATTGTAAGATTATGCTCAACAATATATTAAGGTTGAATGTAACTTTGCTACAAATATGCAACATAAATAAGGAATAAGATAAAGCTTGCTTAAATGCAGAAATAGAGTTTGGTAATATGTGATTAGCATCCATACTAAATGACTGTGGCTTAAAAAAATAAGGAACTTGCTTATGAGTGTATTATACACACATCAAGAAAGCTGACTTCTTACAGACATGGCACGAATGTAATTTGCTTTCTTTAAAGAACTGACAACAGGACATGTTTTTCTAAGATAGTCTAAAAATATGTTTTTGTAATCCACAAGGCGTTTCCTTGAAGACAGTTTACTTATCAGCATTTGCACAAGAAGAGATGTGTCAGTATTTGCGTCATCAAGGCAGTATCTTTCCAAAACCAAGAGGGTGTGTGTTTAACTAAAAATATACATAAAGTCTGTATTAAATCTAGTTATGTTAGGGATATGGTAGGGGCACATTTGTCCTGAGGAAAATGTTATATCTCTCACATCATCTGTACTATATGAGAAGTAAAGTAGAACATTTTCTGAAGCTGTAACAGAAGTACGTGTGGTTTATTATAAAAAGTTATTGGTTATTGCTCTTAAAGACAGGTGCTGCAAAGTATATTCTCTTATCAGTGTATATTCTGCAAATTCCTGTATGCAACAGACTGTGAATGCAACTATAACCAGACTTTGATTTCAGCAGAATCCAGCCAGCAAGACTGAGTGTCTTAAGAAGACTTCAAATCCATCACAGTAAGCATCAGAGTATCAGAGTAACAGCACAGTGCTTAGGTACAATTAAATTTAATTTTTCACTTTTCAGTGGCTTTAATCTTGAACCCCATATGAAAGAAACCAATTGCACAGTTTCATTTTCATATATTTCTGGGCTCATATAAACATTTGACATATATATTATTCTTCCCATTAATACAATATTCACAATATAAAATGTTTTCCTGAATGCTAATCTGTATGTCTTCCACTGAAGACATATTTATTTCATTTATTTTATCAAACTCCCATTTG
The DNA here is from genome assembly GCF_019279795.1 of Protopterus annectens. NCBI lineage: Eukaryota > Metazoa > Chordata > Ceratodontiformes > Protopteridae > Protopterus > Protopterus annectens. The sequence continues at coordinate 1,788,500,025 of NC_056728.1, read as the reverse complement.
TATCATAATGTCATCATTTTTTCACGGATTGTATCCCTAGCAAAGACACCTCATTCATTGAAAAATACACAATCCCAATTTTTACCACATTGCCCAAACCCTTACTTTTATATTTATTTAAGGCATTCCCATTTCCTTTAAACATCCATTCAGACAAACCAATACTTCCCTCATCAATTTGTTGTTCTTAGCAACTAGAACTGTATCATCAGCATATGTGAAAACTACTGGAATCACCACTTTCTTTTGCATCGCATATCTAGCATCTTTCATTTTATGAGCTACTTCAGTCATTATCACATTCATTGCCAATGCAATCAATATTACACTTATGGGACATCCATGTCTTATATCATACTTCATGCACATATTTTACTAAGCCACCCATTCACTAACATGCTTACTCTATTATTTTCATATGCTGACATACACACTGTCATAATACTGTCACCTATTCCATAGTTCATAGCATCCAACAAATCACCATGTCCTACTGTATCAAATGCTTTACTAATATCACCTACCATGTGTTTCACATCCTCCCTTTTACTTATAATATCATCCATAAGTTCTCTCACAACCAATACCAATTATTGAAATTCCCTCTGTTTTATATGGTACATATTTTCTTCCATAATATCCCCATCTTGCCTTCTATTCTTCTATGCATTATTCTCATAAAAAATGTAAACTGTGTTATCTAGTGTGATGGGTCTCCATTTTTTATTTCATTCTTCTATTTCTTCCACATAAATTTTAGTATCCAGCTACATATTGTTTCATAAACAAATCCTTCCTTCAACCATTCATTGCCAACCTATTAATTTCTTGGACATTTCATAACCTACACCATATGGTCCTGATACCAAATCAACATTTACTTTCCTAAGTACTTCATTCAATTCACTAATAGTAATTTCTTTTTCAAATTCTTCCTTAACACATTCTGGATTTTTTTTTTACTTTCCATTCTCTCTTATTTTCTTTCTTTTTGCTGTTATATATCCATATGTTCCACACGCTGTTCTGTATTACTCATAATTTGCTCTTGTGTTCATTTACCTCTCGTTTTGCATTTTTATTTCTCTTATTATATCAATATCCTACTTTACTATTTTACCCAAATATTCAGATAAATCCTGCCTTCTCTCTTGTAAATAGGATCTCTGTCAAAACAGTAATGCCTTATTTTTTTCTTAATTTCCTTTATACATTTCTTTTCCTATATCATAATACTCATATTATTCTCTAAATTCTTTAATACATTTCTATACATTTTCCTATATGTCACTTTCTCTTCCTTTCCTACATTATTTTGCCATTGAAAAACACTTCTCATACTTCTTTTTAAATTCAATCCACTATTCAGAACAGTTTTTATAGAAGTCCTTCATGGTTATATGATCCTTCCAGAACTGTAGTACTTCCCACTCTCCAGTTTCATCCTATAATGTCTCATTTATTCTTTTATTCCATTTCCTATTTTAATATACTTCCTTTCTTCCATAACCTCCATCTATATTGATAAATATTCCCAAGTGTTCCAATAATGCAAAATAATCAGTTTTGGATCCAAGTTCTCACTTCTGTAAGTCCATTGACTTTTGCTCCACACAGTTAATTTTTCACTTTTTAACAATTTCTTTATTTTTACATCTTTCTCTTTCTTTTTACATTTCCCTTAAACCACAATTAAATTCCCCTGCAATTGAAATTTTCAGGTTAACCACCACATAGTGTAATCATTGATGAAACAGATTTTCTCTTTCCTTGAACGTTATATATGCATATAATGCTATAATGCTATGCACATCTCTGACTCAAATCCACAACAGTTACCCTTTTCATCCTTACCAGTGTTACATCTAGGAATTTCACTGTTTTTACACAACACAGCCACCTGAGAACGTCTTCATCCTACGTTCCATATTATATTTCCATCCCTCAATTTTTTGGTTTGAAGTCTTTCACTTCTCAGGAATGCTACATCCTCTAGCAGAATAACGTCTATGTCAAATTTATAATACCAATCCACTATTCCTGTCCTTCTTACAGTCTTACTAACATTGTTCATGTTTACTGAAAGTACTCTAAAATGTTGCTTTTCCTTTTTAAGTTTAAGGAAAATATTTTTAAATTGTCATGTTCTTATCTTTACTTTTTCCCAAATGAATATTTTTCCTGGCTTTATGTACAACTAAACATTGATCCACAGAATCAGATTTTTCAGTGGCTGGAGCTTGAAAAATATATTAATATCAATCCCTTCTCCTGACCATAGGAACATAGGAAAAACAAAGAGAGTTCTTAAAAGAAGAATCTATGAGCACAATTTGGCTATAAAAAAACAAAGACAAGTTTAATTCTTTGGCCAAACATTCTTTAACGTAGGGACTTCAAGAAATTTCAGTTTTCAGTTTTGGAAAAAAATCAACACTAGTGAGTTTGGAGGAGATTTTAATAATGTTTTAGAATGTAAGGAGACATTGTGGCAACTTGTGTTGGGGGCTGACAGGTTGCCTGGCATCAATGAGTATATCAATTTAAAGTGTTTTTTGATGTATAGGTAGGTCTTTATATATACACACATGCATGTGCACACGTTTGTGTGTGTGTGTGGGTGTGTGTGTGTGTGTGTGTGTGTGTCTGTGTATATTATTATATATACATTTGTTTCCCCACATATATGCCAATATATATGTACATTTACATTTATATTTATATTTATATATATTTTTATACACATATATGTGTGTGTTAGGATTGGTATTTTTGTGTGTGTGTGTGTGTGTGTGTGTGTGTGTGTGTGTGTGTGTGTGTGTGTGTGTGTGTGTGTGTGTGTGTGTGTGTGTGTGCGGGTATGTGAGTGTGTGTGTGTGTGTGTGTGTGTGTGTGTGTGTGTGTGTGTGTGTGTGTGTGTTTGTGTGGATATGTACTTTATGTGTTCACATAGATTATGTTTGCACAATATATTTATGATTTAATATTGTGTTTATCAGTATGTGTATTTCATTGCATTGTATTTTATTGTTAATTTATTATTAACAATAATATCATTTAAATCATATTATTCGTAGAAAATAACATTGTTTCTTATAACTTGGATGGATGTGATGTCATTTCCTGTATTGTGAGTTATTTAAGGAACTGGAAATTATCTAGGAATGTTTCTGAGGAAGTTCACGTATTAAATTGTGGATGAAAGCGCTAAATTTTGGCTTTCTGGCTTGTTTGTTTTTTTCACTAGCAGGTTTGCAGTTCATTTTTCGTTTAGCTGTTTTTTCCTTTTCTCCTTCTTTTTCATTATTTACTGTTTGCTATTGACAAACCATCCAAAAGTGTCCTTTTGTACACAACCTGCATTCAGGCACACACCTTCTTGTTGTATGTCCTTTCTCTCCACACTGGTTACATTGTACTTTGTTACAATCATTAATTAAATGAGAGAAGTCCCTGCAAAAGAAACACAATTTAGGCTGGCCAGCAAATCTTAATGTCCCTTAATGGCCAGCCACAAAAATAACACTTGTCAAATGTTTCACCATGTTTTTGTCACATTTCAAAACCGCTTCCAACCTCCACCCTTCATCTTCATCTTTAAATTTTACAATATTATCAACAGTTTCACACAGATCTTGCATGCATTTGTTTAGCATTATCCTCTTCCACTTCATCAATTCTAAACAGCAAAGTAGCATTTGTTAACATTTAAATTACTACCAGAAAACAAATACTTGTAACATGGATAAAAGTCCTTCATTTTTTACACAGTTCCAGAAATTTCTTCATCTTTCTATCAGTTTCAAATGTTCAGTCCAAAATGTCCCTGTCCCAATATATATATAAAAGACTGAATTTCTTGAGCTTTAAAACCCAGGACAGCAACAAAATTGTCCTGCACATAATATATGTCTATTACAGTGTCATTTTTTTTGTTCATATTCTTGCAGTTCATAGGTTCATAAGTGTGTACTAGGCTAATGACCACTAGGACCTTCTTAAGCATAGACATGCATCCCAAATCTCTGATAAGTTTTGGTACCCTTGATAAGTGTAAGCAGGGGCTTGGGAGATGAAACATTTACAAGTAGGGGCCTGGGAGATGAAACATTTGCAGGCTGCCCGTGTCAGTTAGAGACATAGCTGCCAAACCAGTGATGAATTTCTTGTTAACCATCCAGTCGTGCAAATTATACATGCATTGGGTTAGGGAGGAACTCTGTTTAACATGGATGTTGAGCCTGTTCCAGAGAAAGAATAGTCTCTGTCTCTCCAGTTGGTCCTGTTTATATCCCAGGCAAGGTTTAAGTCTTTAGAATGGGTAATTCTTTGTCTTCTTTTATTTAAAAAAATAGTACAGTTTGTTACTGCTCTCCTTTTGTGCTTGCTGTCACTTCTGTATATGCTTTAGTTACTGCATTATCTGCTGTCACAAAACCAGACACTTTCTCATTTTGTTGCTGTTTTCCTCTTTTACTTTCTGTCACTGATGCATACGTTTTAACTGCTGCATTCTCTGCTGACACATCACCTGGTTCCTTTTCCATATTAACATCCTCAGCTCTTCAGAAAAAGTTATCTGCCATCTCACTCCATGAAAGAGCAGAACTGCTACCTGGTTCATCCTGCTTGATTATTTTTACCAGAACATTATCTGCAAGCACTCCTTAAATCATTTCTGTTATCTACATTACTCCAGTAGACTCACATACTTCCTTCTTCATGGAGACAACTAATCACTGCTCATTTTTAACATTCACCACATAGGACTGCTTGTTTACATTCCATATTAAACAAAATTTTCTCCAAATTCTCACTTTCCACCTCAAAACTCTCCATAGTTTTTCTCTCCTTCATGCAGCTGCTTCCATTAGGCCTCTCCCTTGCTGCTGCAGGAGCCCTCTGGTGCTATATAGCAACTCCAAAGAGTGGGAGGAGTTCCCTGATGCCATGGACAAATTTTCTTTAGTAGTGTAAATACTACCTCCGATCTCTCCTGAAAAGAGGCTACTAGCCTAGTGGAACTAACACGATCAACACAGGATAAATAAAATTAAAAACAGATAAAGATATATGAAGGATTGGATGCAAGAATTAAAGTGGGAGGGTTCCTATTTAAGCTGTGTTTGAAAAGAGGAGCCAGGCAGGGGTGTCCTCTTTCCTTTGTTATTTGCTTTAAATTTTGAGCCATTGCCAATGAAAGTAAGGGTCTCATAAATGCACGGATATAATTGGTATAGTTGGCTTTATTTACAGATGACATTATCTTGTACCTGACAAAGCCAAAAATTACATCTCAGTATTGTAAAATAATTTGAGACAGATTCAGGTCTTTTTAGGATGTGAAATTAATGTCAATACAACAAACACTATAGCCATAAATTATGTACCCACACACAAATTGGTTCAGCAATACCCATATTTATGGGGACATGATAAGATGAAGTATTTAGGAGTATTGTTTCAAAAGGCTTCTGTTATGGCAGCTAAGGATATGGGGAAAGAGACTAAACAAAAAAAAAGTACAAAATCTTCATGGACAGTAAGATACAAGCAGTGAAAAATTATTTTACTCGCTTTAGTTTTATATACGGGTCAGGCATATTTATATCAACTAGAGGAGAACTTCTGGACAATACTAAAGAGTTGAAGGAATTTATCAGGGCGGAGAAGAGGGCAAGAGTTAAATCAGATAAGTTGATCCTTCCATTAGATAAAGGTGGTTTAGAATTACCTGATTTGAAAGGATATTTTGAGCTACACAGTAAAGGCTGATATACATGACAGAAGCAAAAGGTTATAATTCAAAATGAAAAGGGATGCTGATAAAGTAGGGATGAAGTTCAAACATAAAGAGAGAGGGTGGGATTTTGGATACAGATGCTTAAGGAGAATAATAGCAGTACAGAATATTATATTCATAAATCCGCAAAAAGTATTCTAAGAACTAAGAACTAAGCCAACACAAGACTGGAGAACAGAGATGACTTTAAGTAGGGGTTCAGAAAATATGCAAGGGAGGATAGAATTTTCTGGAGAAAACTAGCAAAGGAACCAAGGTACGGGGAGCAAATAACTAAAGAGGGAAAGGTAATAGAGTGGGATGAGGCTAAGATGAAGTTTGGACTGCATGCTAGAGACTGCCTTCCCTACCACAAATTGATATCAGAACAGAGAGAAAGAGAAAGGGAAATCTTGCTCTGGTAGAGTTTTTAGTTGAATCTAGAACAGAAGCTTCTGTTAAAAAAGGGATAATTAGTAGGACATATAAAATATTGCACGATAACTTTAAGTATCAGAGGAGGTTAAGAAAGATTGGGAAGAAAGACTGAAAAAGCAATTCACAAGAGAACAATGGGAGGGCATATGTATGGCTCCAAAGAATAAAACAAAGTCCAGAAGGTTTAGAATCTTTGCTTGGAATTGTTTGCATATGTATTTTTATATCCCAATGAGACTTTAAAGAAGTTTTCCTTAGGTAGCTAACAAATGTTGGAGGTATAGTTGGGAAAAAAGAGATTATTGGGAGTGTAAGGAGCTGTCAGATTTTCAAAATTCCCCTCAGAGTACTCTGTCAGAAATAATGGGTGAGCATATGGTTGTACGTAAGGAAATCTTACTTTTGAGCTGAGACACAGGATCTGAATTTCCTTGACATAGTAAGACCTTGCTAAGCTTAATTCTGTTGGCTGCAAGAAAGCAGTTTCTAGAAAATGGAAATCAAAGGCTAAACCCACTATATTTGAAGTATTGACTATTTGTAAGAGAAATAAAACACTGGAAAAGGTATCTTTAGAAAAGAGAAGGAGCAAATTGAATAGAAATAAATGGAAATTGTGGGAACGACACATGCAGAATAAGGTTCAGGAGGAGGAGTGTGTGCAAGTGAAGACAGAAATTCAGCAATTTACGAAATGTTGGACTTATGATATTTACAAAGAAAAGATATCAGATATACAATGTATATAAATGAAAAAAAGTTAATGTGGTTTGTTTTCTTTTCTATTCATGCATGTTTGCCTATGTCTTAATGGATAGTTTAATAAAGGTGTTTAAAAATAACATTATGTCAATGTACTGTAAAATTATGATATTCTTGCAGGTTTGGATAGCATCTATACTTGGAGTGTTGTTGAAGACAAATGCATATGGGGTAAAGAGGAGAGAATTTAGAGTTATTAGTAATAATGAGAGAAATAGTCGATACTATAAAAAGGAGACAGGAAAGGAAAATTAATAACTGCTGACATACACAAAGCATTTAAGAATATAGTACATAAAAGCAATATTGGAATTATCAAAGTGCTACAGATTTGGTAAGAAATTTAAGAAGTGAAGTAAAAGCATGCATATGATACTACTGTATTAATAACCTTAGTAAATAGGCAATTTGGAAATGCAATAATGATGAAAAAGACGGCTGAACAAGTATGCCCACTAAGTGGGCTATTATTTGTATTAATTATAATTAGTGCAATTCTGGATGTAAAGGAAAAGTTTAAATGGATGTAAAGGAAGTATTTGATGAAGTAAGATGGTCAGTCATATTTTTGTTTACAATGATACTATTATGGTAAAAAAATAAACCATGTATGAAATTAATTAATGTAGTATTAAAAGAAGAATTGGTTATGTTGCGCCTGCAGATTAATAATATCATCAGTTATAAAGTGTTGTCTGACATTATAAAACCAGATTTGTGTTGTGGCGCTTGCATTCAGTATTGTGATCTGCAGGGAATATGAATATATAGTCTAGATTGGGGAATTTCATTTTTCAAGATAGGATGTAAAAATGTAACAAATTCATTTTGGAGTAAGTGAGATATTTGAGAAGGATTGGAAGGACAAAACAAAGAACATAAGAGAAATCTTTACCATGTGGATGGCCTTCATTTTTATACAAGTTTATATGATCAATTCATTTATTTTGAGTCAATTCAGTTATTTTGCAAAAGTTTTTAATTTTCATGAGAAATTAGAGAAAGAAGTGCTAAAAGTGATTTTGTATTTTTTTGGGCTTCAAACATAACTGTCTGAGGGCTAATTTATAATGAAGGAAAGAAGGGAGTTAAATTTAATAAACCAAATGACGTTTTCTGCATCTTTGGATTTAATTTTTGTTATAAAAATAATAAATGGTAATGCATAGTCTATATTGAAATAGATATGGGGATTATTGGGATGGAATTCAAATGGGAAAGATGAAAAAAGTGCATACAACAATTATTTTATGAGTGCAACAGAAGATCAAAATTTGGAAGTTGTATATTGGTGATATTGGAGAAGATATGAATAAATGGTATAAGGCTATAATGGGGGATGCTATCCTGTGGCTGTAAGGGAACAAATAAGTAAGGGAAAAGAAAAAGTCTTTAAAGAAGACAAGGAAGGTTTAAATTATGAATTGGGGAGATTTTCTCTGGAAATCAATAAAAAAGTTACTTCTAAAAGGAGATACGAAATGCAAGCAAATAAGAGGAAGCATATCCATAGGATACAGAAAGAGCAACCATAAGGGGTAAGCCCTAACATAAATGGCCAACCACTCATGGACTTCCTTTCTGATTCCACACAGACCCACCACAACGATTTAACATGGTTCATAGAATCACAGTGGAAGGCTGTCCTGATTACCATAAAAATGGTGAGGAAGCATTCTGGGAGAGCAGATAATGGTAATTAGCCATGATCTTTCCCCTTGAAATACCTGTGGGAAGGGATTTATGCAATCAAGTGATTCAGAGAATTGCTCATCACAGTAAATTAGCATGATCAGCTGTGATAATTAATATGACCATAGTGCTCTATTTCCCCATTATACTCAATGGGAGAGACTGCACTGAATGTAAGGTTAGAAAAGATCAAAGGGGATGAAGTCATGGGTGTATGTATGTGAGTAAGTGTGTGTGTGTGTGTGTGTGTGTGTGTGTGTGTGTGTGTGTGTGTGTGTGTGTGTGTGCGTGTGCATGTGTGTATGCAAGCACATGTCTGCAGGGGTATGACTGGTGTCAGAGGATTTTTGTGTGAGTGTCTGTGTGTCTGTGCCTAGTGATTCTTATGTGCAATTCAGAACCATGCACATTACCTGATGATGAGGTCTTCCTCATCATGATTAAACATGTTAATGAATTACATTTTATACAATTGCATACACTGCCCTACTTGTGATAGGCAATTTACACAGCTGCAGCTCTTGTCTGTAAATACCATGGTATATATTGTGGAATGGTGTAGTAGAAAGGAAACACTGGAACATTTTTTAAATGCAAATGCATAACCAAATTTTGGGATTTAGTAAAGCAGGATTTGTTAAAGGTAAAGTAAAAACAAATTGGACATGTTTCTATCTGGTCAAAATAAAAATTTACAAAAAAAGAAAAATTAAACATGGTAGAAAGAATTGTGCCGAGTAATGTTTGATATATTTCTAATGGGAATCATGGAGAAGTGGGATAATACTGTGTTTAAAATATTTTTGATTGTGACAAATTATGGGAAGGTTGAAGAGATAGATGGAAATGATTAGTTTGATGGAAATGCATATTTATGCATAGAAGTAAGGAATGATATATAATTAGGGGTGTAATATATAGTATGCACAGTATGCAGGTATGTCTATTTAGTGTACTGGATGTTTGTTTATTTATTAATTTTTGACTGGGGTGTAATGTTGATCCCACTGGTACTTTTTCTTTGCTAGAGATACAATAAAGTTGAGGCAAAATATGCTACATGATACAAAAGGTAGTACATAGTTATATGCCAATATGCTGAACAATCAGAAGTGCATAATACAGAAAAGAAAACATAGATGGTTAACATACAATACACAAAGTATACATTTTATAGTTGTATGCAAATTAGCAGCAGGAGTGAAAACTGTGCCTAGTGCAATTTTGCACATATGAACACTATATACATTATGAATGGTCATCTGATTTGTAAAGAAGGTGGCAAGTTAATTGCTGGGGGATGTCAGCGAGTGGAGAATCTAAGAGATTATGTTATTGTGGAATCATTTACATTTAACTTGTTTGTGGAGGAAGGCTTTTAGCTCAGACTGAGATGCCTTTTAGATGATTGGGAGAGAAGACCATATTTTTAGGGTGAGTGTGAAGGAGTGAAGTCTAGTTGTGTTGTGAGGAGTGAAGCCTAGTTTGAGGTTGTTATAGGTCTGTATTATGTGCTGAGAGGACCTTATGTTATAGAGGATAGAGTTTTTCTGAGGTCTTTGTGCTAAGAAGGGGAACAATTAGTTTACAGACTAGACTATAAACTAAAATAATGAACCTAACATGGAGTGGTAGCCAGGTAGCTTTTTGTAGGGTGAGATGAGTATGTAAAGAATTGATTGATGCTATTATGCATGACTTGGATGGATTTTAGATTTTTTTAGGTGGCCGTAATTAGAGGGATGCCATATTCCATTATGAGAGTAGAGCAATTTCTCCTATGGCAGCTTTACATTCTGAGGAGAGGAAATGGGAGATTTGTTTTTTGACCAGAATACGAAAGTGATTACTTTTGACTTGGTCAGTTGCACATATTTTTATAGGTTGAGGTTTGGCTCTTGCCATATTCACAAGGATTTATAGAGTTGCACTGTACTGACTGGGCCACCTGTGAGAGACTGAGTTATGAAACAGAACAATTACCTGGGGTTTTGAACCATCTTTTTTTGGGGTCCCAAAACCTTGTTGTTTTTGCAGTGAAGGATTAGATTTTAGGAGAAAAGCCAGTGGGAAAGATTGATAAGATCAACTTTGTTTTTATGGTGATATGTGAAGGGCTACATTTATAAATCACAATATCATCTGTCTATGGGTTGTGTAGGAGGTCTGATCAGTGTTTATTAATGAATATGGAGAACAGAAGGAAGGATAGTATAGATTCCTGTGGTATTCTTATGGGCAGTGGTGTAGAGGTGTAGAATGTAGGGCCTAGCCGGAATTTGAATTGTCCATTAGTGAAGAATGACTTGAACCATTGGGTTGCTGTAGGCTAATGATTGCAGATACAAGAGAGTTTGGGAGGAGGTGATGGTCCACTGTATTGAAAACTTTAGTTCAGTCAATGGAAATGGTCTCAGTTAGAGATGGCCTTTGTACATTTTAATTGGAATGTCACTGATAAAAGCATAGAGAGCTGTCATTGTGCTTCTGGGCATATTGATACAGGGAAAGGAGTCTGTGTCTGATGGAATTCTGCAATTCAGATGTAGACGAGTTTTTTAGGTATTTTGCCTATGGCTGGAAGTATGAAGATGGGATAGATGTCCTTGTTGGATGATTTGGGAGTTTTGAAGATGGGTTTTATAATCTTCCACTTGAGAAGCATGAAGGAGTTGTTGAGGCAAACATTTTAGAGGTGTGTGAGTAGGCATGTCATGAATTTGCTGCACTGCTTGATGAATCAGGGTTGCAGTCCATCTACCCTACATGGGTCCATCAGAGAGGATATTTATAAGAAAGATACCTCTTTGGATTTAACCCTTCTGATTTAGAAGGCAGTTGTTTAGGGAGTCAGGAAGAGGGGTTTAAGGGTTAGTGTTTGATTTTGGAGGAGCCATGAGTAGATTGAAGAATTTATTAAGATTTTTTTTAACTTTCATTAAATTATCACTTAAGACATAGGCACACATACATTAATAGAAAATAACATAAACCTTATTAACATTTTTTTCATTTACATACATTATGCATTACATGTAAGTTTTCTTTCTTTATGAGAACTCTCAGTTAGTCCAACATTATATAAATTAATCAATTTCTGTCTGTATCACTTCTCCTGAACATTATTCTGCATGTATGATTCCCACAAATTTCATTTATTTCAATTTAATTTGCTTCTTCTCTTTTTCTAAAGATTCCACTTTCAGTTATTTTTATCTTTTCTATAATATTCAATACTTCAAATACAGTTTGTTTAGATTTTGATTTCCATTTTCAAGAAATTGCTTTGGCAGTCAACAGAATTAAACTTAATAAGGGCTTACTATGTCTGGCCAATTCAGATCAAGTGTCACAACTAAAATGAATAATTTCCTTGGTTACAGCCAGTTGCTCCCCCAATAGTTCTGACAAAGTATTTTATAGGGGATTTTTTTTAAATCTGTCAGCTATTTACAGTCCAAAAACACATTTCCATTAACCTCTTTTTTCTCCACTACACCTCCAATGTTTGCTATCTCCCTAAGGAAAGCTTCTTTGAAGTCTGCTCGGGGTATAAAAATACCTATGCAAACAATTCCAAGCAAAAAATTTAAACTTCTTCACTTTGATGGAAACTTGAAAGCCATATGCATGCCCTCCCATTATTCCCTTGTAAAGTGATTTCCTAGTCTCTCTCTTCTCAGTTTTGTCTAACCTCCTCTGATTGATTGCTATAGTTATCATGCAATATTTTTATGTGCCCTACTAATTATCCTTTTTAATAGCAGATTCTATTTTATATTCAACTAAAAACTGCACCAGATCAGGTAATTTGCTTAGGACTCTCATATTCCTTTCTCTTTCCACATTCTCTGATATTAATCCATGGTACTGTCTAACCTGCAGTCCGATCTTCTTCTTGGTCTCTCCCTTTTTATTACCCTTCCCTTTCTAGTTAATTGCTTCCAATACCTTGGTTCCTTTGCTAGTTTTCTCTATTAAGTTCCAGCCCCCTCTTGCCTATCTTCTGTACTCCAACTTTCAATCATTCCTACTGGCAAGATCTTATTTCTTTATTCCCCTGTTGGGTTAGTTCTTAGAATACTTTCTGCAAGTTTATGAATATAATGTTCTGTGTGGTTGTTATTATTCTCCTCAAGGATATGCATCCAAAATCACACTCTTTCCTTACTTCTTGAAGCCTCCCTCAACTCTTCATCATCCCTTTCCACTTTGGATTACAACTTTCTGTTTGCGTTACGTATATGAGCCTTAACTGCATAGCTCTAAAATATCCCTTCAAATTAGGTAATCTTAAACCACTTTGTTCTATTGGGAGGATCAACTTATTCCACTTAACTCTTGCCCTTGTCTCCTCCCAGAATAAATTCCTTCAATCCTTTAACTCTTTATTAATTATTGTCCACAACTTCTCCTCCAGTTGATAAAAATATTTATTTATTTATGTTATTTAACATTTGTTTACTGGGATAGTCTGACTGGGTTAATTGCCCATTTTCATCAGAGGACCAGGGAGTAAAGCTCCAAAGAACTAAATAGTAAAAATACAGCACAGTACAGAAAAAATCTATGAAGAACAGTACAGAGAGAGACTGCTCAGTTACATTTTATAATAGTACAAAGTATAACAGTCTAATAAAGGCAACGCATATAAATATTGTAGAAACTAAAACAATCTAATAAATTCAAACAGATATATACTGCTGCTAATATAAATTTTAAGAACAAGAAAGTAGTAAATGTCATGTAAGATAAGGAATAAATGAACAATATAAAGACACACTGTACTTTGTGTCTGTGAGTGTATATATACATATATATATATATATATATATATATATATATATATATATATATATATAAAACTTACAGGACTAAAAACATTTTCACTGCTTGTATCTTGCTGTCCATATCCATAGATAAGTGTCTTTAGTTTCTCAGTTTTTGTATTAGCTTTTTAGTCTTCTCCCACATAGCCATATCTGCCATAACAGAAGTCTTTTTAATTCATACTTCTAAATACTTCATCTTATTGTATCCCCATAAATAAGGGTATTGTTCAACCAATTTGTGTGTGGGTGTATAATTTTATGGCTATAGCCTTTGTTTTATCTTCATTAATTGTACGTCGTAAACAGACAACTTGAAACTGTCTCAAATTGGGAGGGTTGGCATTGTGGTCAAGGTCTTAACCTCCCAGATGCAAGGTATAGGGTTTGATTTTAACCTCTAGATACTGGTAAATTTAAGGATTTTGGGCATTGGTATAATGTCTAAAGTGTTTTCCTCACAGACACAAAGTACAGGATTTGATTCTCATGAAAGAAAAATTAGGTAGGCTTAAAATGACCTACAAGGGTAGCTAACCTAAAACTTGCCTATGTATCTATAAACTATACTGTAACACTTACTGAAACTGTTACAAAACACCAAAATGTCATTTTCTGGATGTATTAATGATAAAATAATATCATATGCAATTAAAACCAACTTTTCCTAAATACCATGCCAATTATATCCTTGAATTTCTTGGTCCCTTATTTTCTTTACTAATAACTCTATATATAAAGCAAACAACAAAGGGGAAAGTAGACACCCTGCCAGGTGCCTATATTCAAATGCAACTTATTATAGAGGAACCCTCTCACTTTAATTCATGCCTCCACTCCTTCATATGTCCTCCTAATTGACCTTATTATTGTATTAGGGAATCCAAATGCTTCCATTGTCCTACTCGTAAAATCCCAACTTACTCTGTTGAATGCTTTCTCTGCACCAAGATCTACCAACAACAGTGGCATTTTCTTGCATTCTGCTTTCTTCTGGATCATCATTGTTCTAGTAATGTTGTCAAATGTTTGCCTCTCCTCCACAAAGCCACACTGATCCATATACATTACTTTTGGCAACACATTTGCCATTCTTTTAACTAGTATAGACATAAACACTTTATAATGAAGACTTAAAATTGAAATGAGTTTGTATGAGGCTGGGTTTGATGGGTCTCTAGTCTGTCTGGGTAATACAGCCCCACAGCTTTCTTCCAAGATGCTGGTGCTTCCCTTCCTTTTAAAATGCTATTAAACAACATCTTCCAGATCTTTATTACTTTATTCTGTCCTAATTTCCAAACTTCCAAAGCATACCACATGTTCCTGGAGACTTCCCTTTCTTAATACATCATCAATTTTATCTTATCTCCAGCTATCTTAACTGTTAGTTGTTAAACCTCATCTTCCTCAAGCCTTGACATAATTAAGTTTTCCATAAATATTTTTATGTGTGCTGTTTCTTGGTTTCCACATCCCTCTGTTTTTACAAATTTTCATAAAATTTCTGAAATATTTCTAACTCATCTTTAGGTCCTATGTTATTTTTCTTGTCATAGGCTTCCTAAGTTTGGTGATAATCCTTTCTACTTTCTGTTGCCTAAGTTGTTGTGCTAAAAGTTTTTGTGCTCTTGTGTTTTTATCAAAATAGTTGCTTAGCAGCAAACTGCCTTAACTGAAAGATATTATCCAAATACTCCCTTATTTTCTGTTTAATACTGTGCCATTGTTCCTGTTCTTGTTCTGTGAGATTCCCCTTATTCTGAAGTGCTTTAACCTTTGTCAGTCCCTTTAAATAATTCATATTTCTTCTTAACCATATCTGTTTTTCTTTAATTTTTATCTTATTTTAAAATGCATTTCATTTTATACCACTCACTAGCTTTCCCTTCTGAAGAAATGTATGTTTTTCCAAATAAATCTCAGATAATTTCCACTACCCATTCCTCAGATTCCACTCTTTTTAACAGGTAGGTGGGAATGTGCCAATGTCTAATTTTTACTACATTACCCTGCATTTTTGTCTTGTTTTTTTATTGGTACATGGTCTAAAATAGTTATTGGATGTGTGCCAAAGCTTTCAATTAAATGCACATTTTCCTGTGAAATATAATTTCTATCCAGTCTAGCCCAGTTATAGTACCTGGGGGAATAATATGTGAATTCTGTTGGAGTTCCTACTACTGAATTCATGTCTTTCATACCAAATATTTTCATAAATTTCTTCAAAAATCTACTCTCTTTCATTGTATTTTCTTTTCTGGGTCCCCATTATACATCTTCATTATTGCAAATCAACTTCCAGTCCCCAGCTGTAAGTGATATTCCCTGTTGAAAGCTGATTATTTCTCACAAGAGTTTCTTAATTTCATTAACAGCAGTTTTTGCTGAAATATGAATATGTCAGCATAATCCTCCTCCCTTATCAATAGTCCCTAACTACCACAAATCTACAATTATTGCCCCCCCCTCTTTTATCACAACTGGAGCCACTGTAGCAATCATTATTACTCTTGTTTTTCATTTGTCCCTTATATTCTTTCTTCTTGTCAAATTCACATGCTTATTGTTTTCCAAATGTGTCTCCTGTAGCATTGCTATTTGCACTGTGCATTTCTTAATATAAATGAACACTCTTTCCTTTGTGTCTATACTGGTAAAGCCATTTCTATTCTAAGCGAATATGAATAGAGTAGACATTATGCTAACAAGATATTGTTCTTATCTGTCATACATGACAGTTTTTTTGAATGTGTATTTCCAACTCTTGTTTTACATGCATTCACTAATGCTTCGTAGGCTGATCTTTTATACAGTTGTTTCTTCTCATCTTGATTTGAGCTTAAATCAAGTTTTTCAAGAATTTTTGCTTTAATGAAAACCCTCAGCAAAAATCTTAATACATTTTAAGAACACTCCATCCCCTATTAACTTAGAACAAACACAAAACTGTATATTTTCAACAAATGTATTTTAACCTTCCAGATAAGAACAATTGCCCCAAATTGACAGCTGCACCCACAGACATTACCTAATCTAAAATTAAGGTTACCTATGCTAAAGCACATATTAGAGCCTATGTCTCCACTTAAAGTGATTGTTGTCTGTTCTTTTCTGATCTCTGTTTCCTTATCAAGTGTAAAGAACAGCACGCATGCTTTCAGAAAACATGAACTTTTAGCCCTAAGATAAAAGTGCACTGGCTATATTTAAATAAAACTAAATAGTGCACTGTTCTAGTAAATACATTACAGTATTAAGGCTGCTGGGTAGGGTACTGTTTTAGTCACATCCCATAGTTTTAAACTTTGTTTTTCACTGAACTGTTTGTCAAGGTAAACCACCAACGACCAGCAAAAACTGATAGTGAACACGCAGTAATGAAGAAATAATGATTATTTATTAATAATTCCTTCAAATCCAGACCGGTTTCAGCTATTCAGCCTTTATCAATAAATACAATAAAGTTTTTTTTTTAATGAAATGAAGCAGCCTGCATTTATACTAGTCTCTCATTACCTGGAAGCAATATTACAGCACCACCCAGTGGCTGGAGTAACAAAGTGCATGTTCCATTCTTGATTGAAGCATATGACCAGTGACATAAAAATGCCAGAGGTGTAGATATTGTCATATTTTTAAAGATAAAAATCAAAGCTCTGGAAGTAAGCCAGTATATGACATACATATTACAAGGTAATAGACCAATACCATAGTCACTGTTTGTGAATGCATATCATAGTGTAAAAAAGCAGAAAATATATACCACTAGTATATATATATTTTGAAGGGTGATAACCACAAGTTCAAAAGAACTGAATAATAATGAACCAAGCACTGATCATATAATATATTACAAAATAAGGCAAAAAGAGTATAGTGGCCTCATTCTCAGCTATATTATAGATTATAATAAATTGAAATAATATGCTTGTAGATAATACAAGTTCAACATTGTAATTGTACAATACTCAATGTTTAATGCCAACATACCAGAATCTGAATACCAAACCATACATATACATATTCGTATCCTGAACAATTTTTTATCATGCTTTATAGAGTATAATATGAGCGTTGGTAGGCCTAACCACCATTGAATGGTTCGTACTAATTCTTGATCTTTATGAATGTTTGTTGTTGTAACCATGATTATGAAATCCTCCAGTGTTCAGTGAAACTCACAGATGGTCATTCAGACCTGGGGGGAATAAACATCCAAGGTTGGTTATCCAATATTGTTCCTTGTGGTTTAAAATGGTGTGCCAACCCTGTTGGTTGTTCCTATCTCCCTGAATTTTATCAATGATCATGAACATAAACTGGGCATTGGGATGTTGTATCGTGTGTCTGTATAAAGCATTTGTTTCTTTTTTGTTCCTCATGTCACTACGATGTTCTGTCATCCTTATTCTAAGAGACCTAGAGGTTTGACCAACATAAAAAGCTTTACATTGGCAGGTAGCTAAGTAAATAACCCATGTACTGCTGCAATTACCAAACACCCTGGTTTTAAATACCTGATTGGTGTTGGCACTGGTGAATTCTTTTAGTGTACTAACTTGTAAACAGGAGCAGCAGTGACCACATGGAAAAGTACCAATTAGTTTATCACCACTGATAGTGGTCTGATGATATATCGCACCTCCCCCTTCTCTGTTTTGCTCCTGTTGCTGTTCCTGTTTACAAGTTAGTACACTAAAAGAATTCACCAGTGCCAATGTAAAGCTTTTTATGTTGGTCAAACCTCTAGGTCTCTTAGAATAAGGATGACAGAACATCGTAGTGACATGAGGACCAAAAAGAAACAAATGCTTTATACAGACACACGATACAACACCCCAATGCCCAGTTTATGTTCATGATCATTGACAAAATTCAGGGAGATAGGAACAACCAACAGGGTTGGCACACCATTTTAAACCACAAGGAACAATATTGGATAACCAACCTTGGATGTTTATTCCCCCCAGGTCTGAATGACCATCTGTGAGTTTCACTGAACACTGGAGGATTTCATAATCATGGTTACAACAACAAACATTCATATAGATCAAGAATTAGTACAAACCATTCAATGGTGGTTAGGCCTACCAACGCTCATATTATACTCTATAAAGCATGATAAAAAATTGTTCAGGATACGAATATGTATATGTATGGTTTGGTATTCGTATCTGGTATGTTGGCGTTAAACATTGAGTATTGTACAATTACAATGTTGAACTTGTATTATCTACAAGCATATTATTTCAATTTATTATAATCTATAATATAGCTGAGAATGAGGCCACTATACTCTTTTTGCCTTATTTTGTAATATATTATATGATCAGTACTTGGTTCATTATTATTATTCAGTTCTTTTGAACTTGTGGTTATCACCCTTCAAAATATATATATACTAGTGGTATATATTTTCTGCTTTTTTACACTATGATATGCATTCACAAACAGTGACTATGGTATTGGTCTATTACCTTGTAATATGTATGTCATATAATGCCTTACTTCCAGAGCTTTGATTTTTATCTTTAAAAATATGACTTAATATCTACACCTCTGGCATTTTTATGTCACTGGTCATATGCTTCAATCAAGAATGGAACATGCACTTTGTTACTCCAGCCACTGGGTGGTGCTGTAATATTGCTTCCAGGTAATGAGAGACTAGTATAAATGCAGGCTGCTTCATTTCATTCAAAAAAACTTTATTGTATTCATTGATAAAGGCTGAATAGCCGAAACCGGTCAGGATTTGAAGGAATTATAAATAAATAATCATTATTTCTTCATTACTGTGTGTTCACTATCATTTTTTGCTGGTCGTTGGTGGTTTACATTGTTGGCTTGACCCTGCATGCCATCCTTGCGGAGCGTATGGTTGTTTGCTGTTTGTCAAGGTACCTTTAAATTTTGCAATTCCCTCTGCAAATATTATTCAGAACTCTTAAGATTAATTGCTTGCACCTGCAGACAGGCTGTTTCCATGAAAACGTAGTCAGCAATGAGAAAAAAACAACTTACAATGTTGCAAATGCATGAAGGAATCTTTGTAAATTTCATTTAGAACAGTATGTGCAGAATTACCCTGGACAACTGCTTTCAGCTGTAGGCTTCTGTCTCCCACCAAGAGCATTTGATAATTCAGAAAAAAAAAAAAACAAGCTAATATATTTGCAATTGTATGGAATATAGCATTTTCCATTCCTTTCATCACTTTGTCTTATTTATCAAGCCTATTTGATTACAAAAATGTTTATAGCTTAAACCAATGACATTAATCTTAATAGTCACCCTTATAAAAACAAGGCAAACTATTATCTTACTTATACATAATATAATCAGTACACTTTTGCACCTCGCCCTCCACCCCTGCAGCTCAAGATTAAAGCATTATACTAATTTAAACTTGCTTCTGTCCAGCCTTTCTTTTCTTGTTATAGTGTAAAGTCTACATTTATTATATCTAAGAAAAAGTACTTGTTAACATTTTTAAAATATAAAACAGTAACTGAAAAGACTCCATTAACACATTAAAAACACTCCTTACTGCACAATATACAATAATACTTTGCAATATAACACGCAGTTTATATTATGAAATGTGTTATACAAATATTAATAAGAACACAAATTGTATAACTTGCAGTTAATTCTTTACATTTCTTTTGTGTCCTAAACATTAATGACAATAAAGTATGGCATATGCACTATAGTCCAGCCATAAGTTTGTCAAAGACAACAGCCACTTTTCTTCCAAACCATAGTTTTTAAATGTGACTGATGCTATACAGTCTCCCATTTATTCACTTGCTTCAGTGATGCTGGTCTTCTTCCTGATCATCACCATTTCTCAACACTAGACTCTGATTCCATTCCAAGACACCCTGATTCTTCTAGTCAATCCCTGTGCTTTTTCTGTCTCTCAAGCATTTTTCTTTGGAACAATGGAAATAGTTTCACTGGCAAAGTTTCTCTATGAACTTTATTATCAGAAGAATGATAAGCAGAGTCCACTTCTACTTGCTGGCTCACTTTTTTGAATAAACTTTTTTATTTCCTCCTTAGCCTGTTCTGCATCCAAAAATGTCTTTTATCCTGCAGGAAAAATATACTGAAGGCAACTGGATAAGCAGCTTAAATCTCACATCTGCCTCTCGGCATTCTCTGATTGCTTAGATAAATTTGCTTCTCTTATTTCTGGTGTCCAGTGAATAATTATTTCCACAAACACTCTGCTGTCTCCAATTTTTAATACTTTTCCTTTCTTTCATAGTTTTATCAAGACCATATCTTTCTGCTGGTATGCTTGCATCTTTATCATAAAACAAAAAACAAACTGCATAGAACAAACAAAAAGGCAACGTGGTATGCCAGACCTTCCAAATTTATTGTTAGCGCTTTCAGGCGTAACACTGTTTTTGTTTGTTCTCTGATGCTTGCATCTTTACTAATGTAGGTCTTTGCTGCTTTCTCATGACCATGTTTGGAGCATACATTCAAAGTGCCCTTTCACTTAACAAATCCTGCTGTGGAATACCAGTCCCATTGCTTACTTATGCTTTCATAAAATTAATACAGTCTTTTCCTGCTAGTTTCTCTGGTACAGCAGAAAATCTCAGGTTTTCTTTGTATGCTGTGTCTTTTTACTCTACTGTTTTATGAGAAGCTTCATAATCAGCCAGCCTTTTCTTCATTTCAATCTCTAATTTTTGCAGTTTATCAGTTCACCTGAATGGCAAGTTAAAGTTGCTTTAATTTTTCAAGCCTCATGTTATTTAAAATGACATATTCCCTTAATGTTTCATTTATTTTAATCACTTCTGAGAACATTTGATTTATTTTCCATCTAAATTACTGGAAGCCATCTTTTGTACCAAAGTTGAAGTCTGAACTGCTTTTTACTGAAAAGCTGCAGTATTCTTTCCAGCCAGTGTTTTCTCTTCACCTTTTCTGGTTGATTTTCTGTCAGGTTCACCAAATGTGTTCTTTTGTTTGCATCCAGGCAGTGTACTTACTAGCTAGTAAATGTTTTTCACCCAAACTGTATTCCATTGGCCTTTTTTTCTCTCAGTTTCTGTTTTCCCACCGAGACAGCTGAAATTAAGGTGGTAGTCAGTGTGCAGCCATGTTCATTAAGAAATTCTTGAGTTTAGATAGTTCCTGTGGAAGAGGCAATAGTGTCTTTATGACTGGTGTTGGTAGACTGTATGTGGCCAGATACATTGTTAATGAAGTTTCAGAATTTATTTTGGTAAGAGAAAAGGCAAGGTTAGCTATCTAATTTCTTATTACTTTTTGTCAGATCTCTGAGTTGTTTAAAGCTAAGTTCATGTTCTAGGGATTGTGAGGATTTACAATGTTTTCAAGCTTTATCCCAGAGTTGTTATAGGGCTTTGATGTTTTTTTGGTAGCCACAGGTCCTAAGGAGGCTTGAGCAGTCTTGGGATCTTGGAGAAGTGCTTTTTCTGGAAGGTGAAAAGAAAATTAGTAAGTGTGAGGGTTAAGGTGCTTGGGTCTTTTTTAAGTAAGAAAAAGATCCACGATAGTCTGGGTAATTTCCATTTTGAGTAGAAAAATGCTGAAGTGTTTTGGCATGGAAGGTAATGAGACTAGAGGGAGGTTTGTATATAAGGTGGGATGAAAGAGTAAAGGAGATGGGGCAATGGTTGCTGATATGGGTGGGCTATAATCTTGGAGATTGTTAGGGTTGTACATTACAAATAGGTCAATGAGGGGAATACTTTCCTAATTTGAGGTTTGGTCAGGTGGGCTAGATAACAAGTTGGGATAGACCGTAGTTGATGGTGAAGTACAGGGCATCCAGAGATGAGGGAGCTTAGGAGGTTAACATTGAAGTATTCCAAGATAATGATGTTAGATTTAGGTTTAGAACGGGATGATGTATTAAATTTAGTTTTGGAATGTTGCATAACATTAAAATGTTCCTACTTTTTCTGTAGAGGACACAAATGAACTGAACTTGTGTGTCAGGAGTGGTTCACTATGAATATGGTACAGGGGACTCATTGTGTTGCTGCTACATAACATATAACATAACATAACATAACATACCATGGCATGTTTGCAACTTTGAAGAAAGGTAATTTACTGCTACAACAGTTGCAGTAGTCACTGCATGTCCCTGATATGTCAAACATTGCTGATGAATCCTTGTAGTCAGTAATTATGGAAGAAGTTAGTAAAGAGTGTGACTGTATGAAAGAAGCTCCGCTGAAAAGTATGCAGCATCCAGAAGAGGCTGCTGTATCATTACATAAGAATGAGTCACATTTGGAAGAGCCTGGAGAAGCATCTGTTAAGAAGGCTGCAGAGACTGAAGAGCTAGAAGTGTGTGACACCAAAGACAGGAGGCCAGAAATCTTTTGTTTCAGTGGTGAGAGAAGAAATTGGCCAAGCAAAGACAGCAAATGTTTAGAACTATATTTAAATACAGGAAAATAATTGCTTTTTTTAACTTTTTTCATAATTTATTACTAATAGTCTTGACTTCATTATTTCCAATTTTGGTGGAAATATAGAAAAATGTTCCTGTCATTATTAACTGGAGACTATCTCATCAAATGAAGATGAACAGCTCTAAACATTCTCACACTGACATATCCTTGTGGAAAGATTTACAACTAGTGACATCCACTCTTCAAGAATTATCTTTGAAAATGGATAGTTTCCAAGAGAATCTAGAAAATATTAGAGAGAGCTGCCTTAAACAAACAGATGCCTTCAAAGAATTTCTACAACAACAAATTAAGATTTCTGACATGGAAACTGCCTTGAATGATATAGGTGGAAGACTAAAAAAGAGGAATCCCAAACTGACTTTCTTCTTAAACAGAATATATGGCTACTTAATAAAACTGATGCTCTAGAAAACAGAAAAAAAAGATGTAACATCAAAATCTTTGGTCTTCCAGAAAAAAATGAAAGGTGGTAATTTAATTTATTTTCTGAACAAGTGGATTCCTGAAATTTTAAATCTACATTAGGGGTTTTCTTATGGTATCAAAAGAGCCCACAGAGCTATAGGCAGACCTGCATCATCATCTTCTTCTCCACCAAGATCCATTGTAATAAAATTCTTATCATATATTGAGAAAGAACTAATACTTAAAACTGTTTGGAGAAAAGATCCTTCGAAGTATAAACAGAATTCAATAGGATTTGACAATGATTACTCAACTAAAGTAATGATCATAAGGAAAAGAAGCTGGCCTCTTAAGAAGTCTGTTAAAGAAAATATTATTAAAGTGCAAATAATCTATCCAGCTAAAATTAAAATTCACTTGTCAAATGAAATAAAAATCTTCAATAACCTAGAGGAAGCTTCTTCAGTCATCAAAAACAACATTATTCCTATTCCAGAAGACATGGATTGATCATCTCCTTCCTTGAAGAGAACTTTAAAAAAAAACCTTCTGGACTGATTAAAAAAAAAGAAGCAAAATACAGAATCTATTCCTATGAATACTAATAAAGCTGTTAAAGCATCAACCTCTAAATGACTTTTGCTTAGACAATTTTCTTTTATTGTTTTAATAATTCTTATCTGAGCTTACAGTGTCAACCACTAAAAAACAAACTTGGTAAGAACCAGGCAAATAAATGTCTTTTTTCAGTTTACTGGCTTCAGTAAATGATTCACTAGTTTATTTCACTTTTACAAGCAACAAATTCATCTCTACCTTAGCCACATACTTAATTCTCACAGGTAACTTATTTCTTGACTTAGAACTTAAACAATTGTCTGCAGTTCATTTTGTTAAACTATTGTTAAATGGTTAGTTTATTAAGCAGGTACTTGGGTTTGTTGTGTTTAATTGCTTTATTTTCTCTTATTAAGGTTTTGGCTGCATATTTATAAACAGATAATTTTATTTGTGTGGATTGTTTTGTGTGGTTATGTGGAGAGTTGCTCTATTTGGTAGTACTGGGAGAGGTGTATGATAGTTGCATGAGTCTGTATTATTTTATTATTATTATTTTTTCTTTCTCCTTTCATTGGATTGCCACCTTAAAGCTAAAAATGTTCTTGTTTTGTCTCAACCATTACATTTAGAAGAGATTTCAATTAGAAGTCCCTACACTTACCTCAAGACGCTATGCGAGTTAGTCCTGGGTTTTGAGTGCTTTGTTTGCAGTTGTTGATTATGTGAGGCTTCCTTACTTGTGTTGCACTCAATGGGGAGCTATTAGAGCTTCCATTATGATGCTCTTCCCATGTCAAAGTGTACCAGGATTACTTTCTTCCCCCCTTTAAATGAGCACTTACAAATGTTGTTATATTTAAGTATGCTGACTGTTTCATTGAAAAGGGGAAAGGTTTAAATATAATTGTTGTATTTAAACTTTGTCATGCTATAACTTTTGTTTGGTGGCCCCATTTTCATTGAATAGTTATGGAAGCCACATATATGCACTCTGTTCAATTCATTATATTAAGAAATGATGTCCAGAAATGAATAATGATTAAACTAACCGCATTTTATGTGTAAAGTCTCTCCTGAATTTAATCAGTTATATGAAGATACCCATCCACTTCTAAAATTATACAAAGAACAAAGGTTCTCACAAGATATACTACCTAATGATGTTATGTTTTTTTCTAGGGTTTGGAATATTTGAGGATTAGAGAAAAAGATGTGAACAAAGTAAAAAAGCATTAGTGTCCATATGTTGTGGGAAAGAATATGGCTGTATGTCCTCTCATTAACTCCCAGGTTATTTATTGGGACTCATGGTTAACAAAGGTTTTCTTGTTTTAGTGGGACATATTAGCTGATGCACAAGGATTATTCCTGCCTTTCAGCAATGCATTATTAGGAAGCCTAACAATGATCTTAAGCTGTGGAAATACCTGCAGTTATGTTCACTATCCATCAGTAAGTGAAATGAGTGTATAAGTAGCATATCAGGAGGAATTCTGCAATAACTAATGACATTTTGCAAAGAACAAAGACTCTTAAGAGGGTCATTTGTCTATCAGTATGGGGTTCTTACAGAAAAAATAATTTAAATTGTATTCTTTTGAAATCTAAATCTGAGAACATGGTAGTTTATAAGTTATATGAAGTGCAGTGTGATGAAATTCTAACATCATGAAGGATATTTCAGGCTGGATCAATTTTAAGCATTATTCAATTTAAAATGGTACAACTGTGGCATAAAACTCCAATGCCTCTCCAGATGCAGAGCAAGGGAAGAGAAGCATATTGTTGAAGACATGCATCTGCTGCTGTTGATTACCTTTATTTGCTTTGGTTACTCCAAGTACCTTCTAGAGTATAGTCAGGGGTAGTGGTTAGAGATTAAGTGAGCACTGGCCAAAAAAAAATCTAATAAACATAATCTTAGCAGAGTCCTTGGGGTTCCACCTTATACTTTGGTCTGTTCTCACTGAATTTATGATTTTTGGAAAAGTATTGAGATGATCTAGGGATTGGGTTCATTGGGTAATGGTATGCATTTGAGTTTTGGGCTTAGTATTCTTTGGAAGAGTGCATGCTGGGACAATTTCTGTTGTCCTGGAAGCTTTCTGGGTTTATTAAGGCAATGAATGAAGTCAATTTCTATCTTTGAACCTGTGTTACCCCCATTTTGTGGGGCTTTGACCAGACTTTGCGCTAAGAGATTGAGAGGTATGACAAGGGTCAATATATAAAATTGATTCTCAAACAGTTCATTTATAATTATATATTTGATTACCTGTTTAATATTGAATAGAACCTTTCAGCATTTTTTCTTTATAATATGAACTGTATTTATAAATGTACAGTAGGATTGACATCAATCATTATTTAAATTTTATAATATTTTCATAAGCTAATATATATATCATCATTAACAAATTAAAGAAATAAAGAAGGGGAAAAGGAAGGGAGAAAGGTTATAATAAGAATAAGATGAGGATACAAGTTTCACTTCAGATATGTTAAAACTTACTAGTAATGTAATTCCTTTCTAATGAGTTAATTGTTACTTATACATAGTAATCAAGATTTACTTAAGTAATATTTTCAGATAATTGCTCCTGAAGTATATCTGTAAGTGGTGTCTTTTAGGAATTCAGTATTTGTTTGTCTCAGTGGTATCAGTTTTCCACATTAATCATTTCATAGTTATATTTATACATTATTGACAATTTCTCTTCTGTTTGATTAGTTATCTCAGTTACTTAATATAGTCTCCATTAGTTATTTCTCAATCTGTAGAGCTCAGTTTAACATAGTTTGTTAGTTATGTTGGCTAGTCTGATGGATCTTTTGCTTATCTATTGGACTAGGAATTTTGATAATTCCATGTTTGATGCTAAAGTTTTATATTTATATTGTAATAATATTACATTTATTATTTTCATCATTATTTTTCTAATCAGGACTGAATTATTATTTCTTAGTTTCTTAGTTATTAATAGTCTTATTTATAATAAGTTATTATTCACGTTTTACCATCACATTTTGTGGTGGGGAGAGTTATTGGAAACTGGTAATAATTATTGATACTGTTAAATATTGCACACACACACACACACACACACACACACACACACACATATATATATATATATATATATATATATATATATAGAGAGAGAGAGAGAGAGAGAGAGAAACTTAACTTTATTATCCTTAAACATTAATGGTTTAAATAATCCAAGGAAAAGATCAAACTTGTTAAAATAGCTAAATAATAGTAAAGCACTAGTGGTCTTCCTTCAAGAAACTCACTTTAAAACAACTGAAAAGGACATTTGGAATACCAGTAACTTTATAACTCTTGATCACTCTTCTTATAGAACTAAGAGAAGGGGAGTTATAGAGTTATGATACTTTGGAAGAAAAACACTATCCCAAATAATCTATAAATATGAAAATCAAGATGGTCTCTTCACCCTTGTTATTTTTAAGTTTAGTAAAAGAATATGGACTTTGGTTAACATCTATTGGTTTCCTGGTATAGAAAAAATATTGCTAAAAAGCATTTAGACTTCATTATTAACACTTATAAAGGTAATTTAATAATGTAGGAGATTTCAACTGTATTCTGAAAAACTCCGACACTACTAATAAAAAGATATTAATACTTTCTCCCACAACAAAAAGCTTTAAAAAATAAATTGTTTCTGTTAATTTACTTGATACATTTAATATGAAGGATAATAATTCTTTACTCTTTTCTCATCAGAATTATAAATATGGGACTGAAACAAGAATAGATAGAGTTTTAGTTTCCCATGATTTTATTTCTAGAATTTCACATTTTATTATAACTCCATGTCCTATATCTGATCATGATGCCCTTATTTGTAAGTTTCAAACTGATTTTACAAGACTTTCCTTTTCAACTAGAATCTCAGCTTGCATAACTAAAATCAAAGAATTCAAACCATGGTTAATCTCTGAATTAATTTTTTTTAAACAAATACATCAGACATCAATATAGTTATGATTTGGGACTCCTTAAAAGTTTAAATTTATGGTAGAATTCTTGATATAAAAATAAAATTAAAGAATGGGACTCAGAACTATAAAGCATTTGGTCTCAACTTCTAATAGCTAAATCAAAAATTTCCAAAAATAAGAATTCTACCATAAAAACGCAGTAAGAACTAAACAAGCAATATATTGACATTTTATCTCATAAATCAAACTTGGCAATGGAAAGATTAAAAATTAACTCATATTCTTTATCACCTAAACATATGTATAATTTACCCATGAGAGTTAAAATGCATTAAAAAATTAACAATATTGCTAAAATAACAAATGAAGGATTTAGAGATATTGAGACATTCTTGAAGCTTTTAAATATCATTATACTCGTCATAATAAAGTTGTTAATTCAGATGCTAATTCTTCAAAATTAAATCTAGAATCCCTTAATATTAAGAAAATTCCAGCAGAATTAAAAACTAAACTTCAACACAAATCTCATATAAATAAATTGGAGATAACATTTAAAAAATTAAAAATTAAAAACCAACAAAGCTCAAGGAATGGATGATACAATAATAGAAATCTATAAACTTTTTCCTCCTTCTATCATATCATTCTTTCATAAAACTTTGAAATTTAATCATTTGGAAGTATTCTTTAATCAGCCCTATCCTGAAAGAGAATAAAACCACTCAATTTTGCGGCTGTTATAGACCCATCTCTCTTTTAAATAATGATTATAAGATCTTCATGTCTATTATTACTAATAGAATAAACAAACCCTTAACTCATATAATCAATCTTGATCAAATAGGTTTTATACATAATAGACACATTCATGACAATATTAGAAAAATATTAACAGTTATCAATTTCTTGAATAAGGAGAATGAAGAACCCATGATAATTGGTTTAGATATTGAAAAGGCATTTGATTCCTTAAATTGGAATTATTTATTTGCAGCTCTAAATTTATTTGATTCCCCTTCATTTATTTCTCTTTTAATATAATAATAACTTTTACTTTGGAATCCATTTCTCTAACCAAAGGTACTAAACAAGGTTGCCCTTTATCCCAATCTTATTTGCTCTTACTATTGAAATCTTTGCTATTCTAATCCAAAATAATCCAAAGATTAATGGTCTTGATGTATATATCAGTATTCTTCCAAAATTATGCTATTTGCAGATTATGTTTTACTAACATTACCTAATTCAAGAGTAACTCTCTCAGACTTGGAATCTTCAGTACATTTATTTCAATCTATTTCTAGTCTTCAATTTAATTAATCAACATCTAAATACATGATATTAAACAAAAAGCATAAAGTACAAATATGTAAAAATCACATTATTGGAAAACAAACAATTTCCCTCAATTGCCTGGGTATAATCCTTCTTAGTTCTGTAGAAGAGACAATAACAGCTAATTATAATGATATGTAAAAATAATAAAAGATATTACTGATAAATGGAATGAACTTGTTATCTCCTTTGAAGGTAGCCTTCAGTTAATAAAAATTATTCTTCTACCAAAAATACTATATATAGCTCAAACCCTATCATTTTTTCCAGAAAATAACATTGTATTAATGACACAAATAAGCTCTTATTAAAATTTGTAGGTTCCCTAATAAAAATAGAATAGCTTTGCTTCATCACACTAGACCATGGGATCAGGGAGGAATTAATTCCCCACATGTTGAAACATATATTAAAGTTTTAATATTCAAAATCATTTTGAACTGAGTAGATCCAAATTATATTTCTAACTAAATCTTTACATTTAACAATTTTGTAAAATGATAATAATCTTTCAGCTAACCTTTTCTTAAAAAATCAGACTAATATATTCTGACATTTTCTTTGTTATATTACACAATATAATAATTCTATACCTACAGAATCTAATTTTATAAACTGTATAGTTAACAACTTTAAGACATTTATTCTTGCTGATACTAAACACTGGTTTGAAACTTTAATTCCCTTTAGTATCACCAACATTTTTTTGATAAAATAATATATCTGCTCCCAACGAGATGAATGCCTCTTGATTTTCACAGAATAAAGCTAGATCAGTCCAATAAATATAACCAGAAGGCAAACACAGCAAACCTGAAAATCCAGTATAAAAAAGGATAATCCAAATGTACTTTGTTTCCGTTATTAAATATTAAGCGTTCCATTCAGAAATGATATTCCATTTGTAAAAACTGGTTTATTATCATGCAACAAGTAAGCGCTTTCACATTAGCTTCATCAGACCATTAAAATTCAAACACTTAACAATTACAAACATTTTATATAAAACAATGACGTATTGATGACTGAAGCAGCCTTCAATTACTCATTTAAAGGTGTATTTACAACCACCACAATAAACCATCTTTTGTAGTTTAAAATATAACATTTTTTTTCATCCATTCACATGGATAAATGTGCTACTCATACAATACATTTAAAATGCCATTATTATTACTATCAATTTTTCAATATAAATTAAAAGCTACAAAAGGTTGTGCATACTTAATAGCACATTGATGGCTCACTTAGTTAATCCTATAATTATACATTTCCTTCGATCTAAATAAAGTAACATCATAATACAGTGAAAGGTACATAATGTTTATGAACAATATGACCACATTTTTGAAATTTACCTCCAACTACTCAAATACTAGAATAGAATATTTGGATGTATATGTAGAAAGAGTAATGAATACTCAGGTCAACACAGGAGGATACCGGAAGAAATGCTATAGGAATACTTATCTTCACCGTCATAGTATGCATCTGGTTTACACATTTAACAACATTATAAAAGGGCAAAGTATGAGAATATCATGGTTAAACGCAACAGAAACAGGTTATCAACAAGAAATTAATTATTTCAAACAAAGACTTCTTAAGCGTGGATATAAAGGTTTGTAATTGATAAGTGTTTGAATTTTAAAAGTCTGATGAAGCTAATGTGAAAGCGCTTACTTGTTGCATGCTAATAAACCAGTTTTAACAAACGGAATATAATTTGTGAACAGAACGCTTAGTATTTAATAATGGAAACAAAGTACATTTGGATTATCCTTTTTTATACTGGATTTTCAGGTTTGCTGTGTTTGCCTTCTGGTTATATTTATTGGACTGATCTATTTTTTGATAAAGCTTATAATAATGCATTTATTTCTTGGGATAAATCAGGTGCTTTTCACTCCATTGTTGCCATAGCCAAAAATGTTTTTTTTTAAATTACAGGTATATTAAAAAATAGCTGTATTAATTTTAGATATTTTAATATGTGTAATTTGGCTCCCTTAGTTTTCCATAAAACTTAAGTACTGTCATTTATTTTGCCAGCTAATGTTCCAAAACTCTTGAAGCATTTTTTTTTCTTACAACCTAATCTGTAGGCACCCAATACTTAAGGAATAGATACCACACTATTTATTCTAAAGGACATATGCTTTACATTAAACTGATGAGCTATCACACAGCACTGTTAGTGAAATCAGAACTCTTTTTTTCATATAACTTACTTGTCAGAAGGGTATTGGGTGTCCCTGGTATCACGAACGATGCACATTATTTATTAGATCATTATAAAGTGTTGCCTCAAATCACTGTTGAAAATAGAGGTGAGGTAGTAAAATTGAGGAAAACTTGGCAATGCATTAATTCACAAAGTGAGCTGACAAGTTTGTCACTTAGCCTATTGCAGTTAAAACAACAAATGGCTTCTCAAGAATAATTAAGAACAGTAGCTTAACATTTATTTGTTTGTTTGTTTGTTTATGTTTGTTAACTGTAAAAGTCTTGCTGGGCATAACCCATGAGAAGAAAAGCTGCATATACTATACTTAGCAAAAGCACAACATGGAATGTCTGATAAATTATGCAAAATCACTCAATGATTTGTCATCTGGTAGAATGCAGTGAGTATAAACAGTACACTTATGGACTATAGTTGCTATGGAACAGACATATTATTAAATGAATATGTTGTTATAAACAATTCAGTAGATTTGATAATGAATGATTAATCACAATTAGATTATTTAGTAACATCTCAGTATTTATATATGAATACATTGGAACAGTGAGCAGTTAGTAGGGTAATACACACTGTATCTGGAATAGAAGACTGGGGTAAGAGATATTTATGTAAAGTTAGCCAGTTAAATGAGTTCACTGGGGTAGATAGCAGAACAAGTACAGGGTGGGGACTATTCTTTTGATGCATGACAACAAGGTGAATGAGATAGTTAGTAGATTGTAAGCTGGAAGACTATATGTAGCAGTGGGAGGTAAACACTGGCACTATAGTTAGGGCTTGTAGATAAAGAGATTCTTTTTTTACAGTGACTTTATAGGTGGCAACACCTAAGGGTCCATCCCCTCCCCTCTCCTGTCATACTGCCCTGCCTCCATCCTGCTATTGGCATGCCTGATGGGTGTCCATGGTCAGCATCTTCTGTGTGACTCCCTCTTAGAGGCAAGTAGATCAGTACTTCCCTGATTACTGTGCAACCTGAAGACCTAGCTGTGTCCGGTCAAGTCACCTTAAGTTATCAGAATGCAGCAGGATAACCTTCAGTGTTGTTAGGCTGTTTTACTTCTTTTCCTGTCCTGGTAGTGGCACTAGGAATAAACCTATACTAGTTTTTATATTAATGGCACTAATATGCAGGCCCCTCTTATTCCTTTTTTGGTTGGTTCCCACAGCTGAACATCAGCTGACACCAACTCTTCTACCCTTTCATTGGATCTACTGGACGCACCTTAGACTCACCTGGGCTCTACCTGACCTGCATCCAGGGCCAGTAAGGAGATTCTGGTGCACTGTCATACTGCTGCTAGGAAATGTTTTTCTTTTATGCCATAGCAGACCCCTGTGGCAGCCTTCCAAGCTCTGCTATAGATGCCTTTGAGAGGTACATGCTAGCTTCCAAACATTCTGAGTGGCACAACATTTGTGGAATGGGGCTTGCCAGGTTTGCATTCACACTGCAACTGTTGTGAGGCAGGCTGCCTCTCCCTGTCCCTCCAGGATAGGCAAGTCATTGCCAGCTGCTCACTCCCATTTTCCCCCATCTGGTCCCTCCAGCGCCTGATCCACTAGTTGTACATGGGTCATCTTGGGTTCTCTCAGGGCTTTATTCCTCTCAGTCTCGGGCTGCATCTTCAAATAGGCTGCCTCTTATTCTTAGAGCTGTCTAGGTAAATGAGCTGACTATATATGATAGCAAACTGCAAGGGTTTATGACCTGGCATCCCTGATTGCTGGATCTCAGTCATTTTCTAGTGACATACTCTATAAGTCCCCTGTAATTTGATCCTCTGTGGTAAGGTAACCTACTAATCAGTTCATTCCTGAAGTGCATTTGACAAATGAACCTCCAGCTCTTTGCTACTCCAATAAAGCAGTGTTTCCCCTGCACTGTTTTCAGTCTCATCTAGTTTACCTGAACTACGCTGTCTGCCTTTGTACTTGTAAAAGTGCACTTACAGCTCCATCATGATCACCACCAGTCTCTCAGGCACCTCCAGTAGAATTGTAAGTCTTTTCTAAAGGTACAGTTTCACCTTAGAATGACCTTAAATGGACTTCATTTACCAGATCCTGTATTCGATTTTGGAGGTTGGTATATTATGTAAAGTACTTACCTCACAGAAATAACATACAGGGTTTGATTCTCATCTTTGAAGAGCATTTGGTTAGGCTTAAAATGGCCTGCAAGAGCAGCTAGCATAGTACTTACCTACAAAATAAATCCTACAACTTGTTAATCTTTCATTTTGTACTACTGATCTGTCACTCAACCCACTCAACTTTTTCAGCAACCTCACCCTGACATTATCTAATACGCATGTAACATGGCTTATAACATCACCTTTTGCCCAGAGCAGAAGTGTATTTTAGTTGCTAGGACTTTATGGAGGTCCACAGTACGACATGCATGCATCTTTTCTGCCATCTTCACCATACACCTTCATTACCCCATTGTTAACGTATTTGCATTCTGGTGCCATGTGCAATTTCCATATCTGGTACCTCCCTCAACTCTAACTTGAAGAACAAAGACAAAAAAAAATTCTTCTGCTCTGAAACTGTGAAACTGTCACATTCCATTTAATCCAGTTAAAGTTAATGTACCACACATGAAGTTCTTCAGCAGTAACCTTAACTATAGTATCAGCATTAATTTTTGAAGCTGAAGCACTGAAGCTTTTCAAATGTATCACACCATTAGTATCCATTGACCATGTGATCATGCCCCTGATACATTGTACCTAGGAGAGAGGCCCCCTTCACTCCTCCCCAGCTATGCCTCCGTATTTGAATGGGTTTGTCCCATCATTTTACCTTCTACAAGAAATTAAGTGCAATGTATTTTGTATCATAAGGGACAGAAGAATGCAGTGAACTTAAAATGTATAAGATCCACCATTAAGTTAGATACAAGGAAAGGGCAGGCATTATGTGGAGATTTGAGAGGGCAATGGATTTATACTCTGTATTGTTTATCATTTGGAAAATCCGCACATATTGCACTGTGATAAAGTGACTATCAATGATATTTTGTCATACACATTAGCAAACATTAGTGGCAACCTCAAACCTGTACATTGCCTTAAAATGCATAGAGAATATTTGCCTTAAAATGCATAGAGAATATATTAGGTGATGAGTATGTCAGAGCAATTTAAAATTTCCATCCATTTGGCTGAAATATCTCTGATATGACAAATAATAGTTTCATTTCACCTCATGAGCCACTTGTCATAACTATAGCAAAAAATCACCATTCAGGGTGACTATTTTTCATTTTAAATCTAATGAACGTGTGTGGAGTAAAATTCAGTAAGTAGAATTACCAAATGCAGAAGCCCTGTCACTACAGAGGGTTTGGAGAGGGAACCTACTGTTTGTTGCTGTCCAGTTGATCAATGCTCAAAAATGTCATCATTGACAGTTCACTGGCATGTTGTCATAGTAGATACACTTGGAGAAGAGCAAGAAGGTGAGTGCTGCATTTTCCTCCCTTTCTCCTACTTTTCTGAGTCTGTGCGATATCAGAGGTTTTATATATATATATATATATATATATATATATATATATATATATATATATATATATATACATACACACACACACATATATGTATATATGGGAACACTTTAGAATCTTGAACTTTTGAAAACTTGAACATCATATGGACGAGCACATATGATTGAGTTTTCAAAAACTCAAAATTCTAAAGTTTAAAAAAAAAAATTTTAATTTAGTTAAATATAAAGTTTCTGTAGGGTGGCAACCCCCCTGCACCCTCCCTACTTAAATATACCATCTCCGTGATCACACTATAGCAAGGAAATGGGAAATCTCCCATTCTGTGCTTCTGATACAGCATGGAATGGGAGATTTCCTTTTTCCCCACTATAGCGTGATCTCGGAGTTGGTATATTTAAGTAGGGGGTGTGTGGGGGGTGCAGGGGGGCTTGCCCCCCTGCATAAATGGTGTCTTTGACTATTTTTTTGTTATTTTACTTCGGAATTCCGAGTTTCTGAAAACTCGATCATATGGTCTTGTCAGGAATTTGAGATTCTGAAGTGAATATATATATATATATATATATATATATATATATATATATATATATATATATATATATATAGGTTTATGACACAGAATCAAAATGCAAAAGCATCAAAACACAACTGATTGATGCTTTCATTTTGGAAAAAAAAACAACTAAACAAAAATATCAACAACAAAAAAGACTACAAAAGGAAAACACTTTCTTTTTTGCGATTGCTGAATCAAAATCCCACTACATTTAGGTATAACTTTCTCTGAACAGTGGCAGTCTTGCATAAAATTTTTTTTCAAAGGTAAGGTATTAGTTTGGAGTTTGGCATACAGGCATGCTTAGGGTTAGTGTTAGCATGCATTAGTAAGGATGGGCACTTTGACTTTCCCACCCTACTTTACCTTACTAATGCATGATAAACCTAACCCCACACTAGCCCTTAACCCCATTCCCATACCTTACCTTACCATACCTTACCTTGCCTTACTATATGTTGCTTTACCTTACCTTACCATACAATGCATATCTTACCTTACTATACCTTAACTTTCCTTACCTTACTTTACCTTACCATACCTTATCATATACCTTACCTTACCATACCTTACATTACCATACCATACCTTACCTTACCATACCTTACCTTTCCATGCCATACCTTACCTTAGAAGAGCCCTTTCTTTCAGACTGCCACTACAGTAGGCATTCAGATACACACAGCATACAAAGGCAAACATGCACAACACATAGCCAGTTGGAATTTTGTAAAGAATGATACGTCCTTTAAATATCAAACTGATTTATACAAGATAACTGATGAAAGCACAAAGGCAGGCTAGATACAAGAAGATGAAATTTATTAAGCACTTTCGTCATAATTACAGTTGACTTCAGAATGGTGTAATCATAATTGAAACACATTATATACTCTTATTAAACTCATTAACATAACTAATTAAGGTATACTTTCATTTAAAAAGACAGGCTCGGATATAATAATAGTACATTAAACAAAGACCATCTAACGTACTGTCTTACTTTGTAAAAATCAGCTATAAAACTTACACATGTGAATATTCATTAATTCAACAATATATGTGTACAAAAGAAAAAAAATGTATATTGTATTTATATTTTAAAAACATCAAATAATTGCTGTTAATTCATATATTAATTCATTGTTTTAAAGATATTAAAAATAATAATCTGCTTTTAGTTTTAAATAGCTGCTGAGGGATGCTGTTTCATTAAGACCAGGAAAACATGTGGCATTAACCCTCAGCTGCCAAAGCAGTTCTTTGTATTCTAAAAATAGGTCCAGTGGACCACCCCTTTCATCCCTCTCCACCTGTTCCAACACCGCAAACTTAAAATGGTGGTCTGGAAAATGAATAAAGTGTTTGGCCAATGCATTTTTGGTGTTTGCCTTCCCTATATCATAAATGTGCTGATATACCTGTGTTCTAAATGCATTCTTGGTTTTCCCTATATAATATCCAGAACACATCTGGGAAACACCAATATATACTAAATTTTTTGTACCACAGTTGTTTTTCTGATTATAATTCACCTATCCATAATTTGCAATGTGTACTTGATCCCCCTCTAAAATATACTTGCATTGAGTGCAGTGTCCACATTTTGTCATCCTGCCCCTGTCAGTTTTATTCTTCCTATCTTTATTTTTATCTAATATATTTTTCAAACTTGAGTCTTTTTTATACACTACAATTGGGGCATCACCCAATCTGGCACTTGTAAGCTCATCACTTGTTAATATAAACCAATTTTTTGCCAAAATGTCTCTAATCCGTGGGAATTGTGGGTTATATGTCAAAATCAAAGCATTGCTGTAGTTGTTACTATTACCAGTTGCTGGTTCACTGTTACCAAATAGTGTGCCCCCTCTGGATGTGTCAAGGCCTAATAATGGAAAGAAGTGCCCTTCAATTCTCTTGTGGGTCACTTCGTCCAACAAAGGTCTCGCAAAGTGCACTGGATAACCTCTCTTCAACAACATACCCAATAAAACATCCCTTTCATTATAGAATTCATCCAAATCACTTATCATTCTGCTAAGTCTCACCCCTTATCCCTTCACTAGGGACCTCTTTTGGTGCAAGGGGTGTCCACTTTCAAAATGAAGAAGGGTGTTCGAGTATGTTGGCTTCCTAAAAATAGTAGAGGAAAATTTTTTGTTTCTCATGTCTTTACTGATCTGTATGTCCAGATAACTAATACACTCTGTGTGTGTCCATTGTAGATCTCAGGAAGGTGGTACTAGTATTCCAAACAGTGAAAATTCCGCCAACTGGTCTGGATTACCATCCCAAAATATTAGGATGTCGTCCAGGTACCGCCCATAAAATCTACAGTGTTTCATCCCCTGTGATATAAAAACCTTTGACAATTCCCACTGAGAAAGTACTGTATTTGCAAAAATTGGGGCACAAGCAGCACTCACTGCAATTCCAGAGGTTTGCTTAAACAAATGCCCTTCAAATGTCAAATAGCTATTTTCTAGAACTAATTCCATCAACGTACTTAATGTGAGTTTCCTAGAGTGTGTAAGAGACGTATGTTGACATAGAAAATCATAAAACAGTTCAATACCCTCACTATGGAGTACTACATTAAATAAATCCTTGACATCTATAGTTGCAAATATGATGTCATCCCCATAATACTCCTGTTTGATTTTCTTTAAACAGTCCCACAAATCTTTTATAATATGTGGATAGTCACTTAAACATTGTTTTAACTGGTTGTCATGATATTTTGTTATTGTGAGTGTCTTGGAGCCTTTTGCATCTACTATTGGTCTTAAAGGGGGATTTCTTATGTCTTTGTGGATTTTTGGGATCCCAAAAATAGTTGGGATCCTTGGATTATTCTGTAGGCAGAAGTTGTAGTCTAACTCTGTAATTTGGTCATTCAACAATAAATCATATAATACGATATCAACATTTCTATATGCTATATTCAGCTCATTCCGGGATGCCTGTTCATAACCATGACCAAATAAGTGGCCAAACATACAGTCTATATATCTTTCCTGATCCATAACGACCAGACCAACCCCCCCCCCCCTTGTCGGGTTTCATCACCCTGATTGATCTATTATTTGAAATGCTGGTTAATAGGTTTGATTCATCCAAGGACACATTTTGGTCAATAAAATGTAACTTATTTTTAGATAAATCTCTGATATCATTCATACACATCCCTTGAAACAACTGTAGCGTGGGACGCCTTTGTCCATTAGCTCAGTAAAAGGAGCAAGTCCAAGAAAACAGTCGAGCCCAAACAGGCTGTGCAAACCTTTATTCCATAAAAACAGGTGAAATTGTAATAAAATTGTGAGCGCTTTCGGGATAACCCTTCATCAGACAATGAAACAGCTTTCATGAATCTATTTAAATACATTTAAAAACACAACCACCAATCATTTCACTACCCTCCTTTTCCTACGGGCTAGTCTTAAAGGTATACATGTATTCATCCTTGGAGGATGGTTTGCTGCTAGTTCTATAATCCAGTGTAGTTCATTACATTCAGTGACATTCATTATGTCTCCCCCCTTCTACTCACATGAGTAACCTGTATAACCATGAACTTAAAAGTGTGTGTTGGATTCTTGGAAGTATGCACATACAGAACATTTCATTCATCTTTCTGTCTAATGCTGTACTAGTGATGTTGTATTCTGATTTTCAATTTACAATTAGTTTTCCCTACATAGTAACTGAGGCATGACTGACACATCGCTATATATACCACATTCTCCGTATGGAAGTCTGCACTTAAATATATTTTCCTTTTATGGGGTGAACAGAGATATTCTTATCACTAATCATGAAGCATGTCTTGTAATGCCTGCAAGGAAAAGTACCTGTTCTATCTAATGTTAACATAGTTTTGTTTTTATTTCTCATTCCTGGTTCTTTACACAACATATCTTTCAGATTACTTTTGCATCTAAAACCAAAGCTTGGTTCTTTGTCCACTATATTTTTTGAATCTATCCTCACTTAACAAGATTTTCCAGTTTTGTTTAATTATTTCGCAGACCCCATTAATATTGTTGCTGGATTGTAACATAAGCCTATTTTTATTACTTCTTTCTATGTTACTATTTTGTGTCATTGTGTTGTTCTCATGGCTTTGTGTCTCATTAACTTTAAACCATGGCCTACCCTTTCCCTTTCTATCTCTCTTCACTACATCTAACCCCTCTTGCATCAGGTTATTTGTGTAGCCCCTTTGTACCATATGGTTCTGTAAACTCTCCAGCTCTTTTTCATAGTTGGCTTCTTCTGTGCATAGTCTCGATGTACGTAAACCCTGTCCCACTACTATGTTTTTAAAAGTACATCTAGGGTGTATACTTGAAAATTCTAGATAGTGATTGCTCCAACAATTTTTCTTATATAGAGAGGTTGACATGCCAGTCCCTACATCACTGGTTATTCTTACATTCAAAAAGTCTATAGATTTAAAAACACTTTTTACTGTAAACCTTAGAAAATCATCTGTAGATGCTTAACAAACCTTGTCAGTTCATTCTCACTATGTTGCCATAAAATATAAACATCATCCACAAATCGAACATAATACAGTAAATGGTCACTCCACCATTGGTGATTAATAAGGACATTCATTTCTTCCCAGTACACCAACACTAGGTTGGCGTATGAGTTTGCACAGGGTGTGCCCATAGCCACACCCTGCCTTTGCCTATAGTATGTACCATTACACATAAATACATTATTTTCAAGTATGATCTGTAGAACTTCCAGAATTAACTGGTTTGTTTTCCCATCAAAAACTTTCTTTACTTTTAGTACTTCCCTGATGACATTTAAGCCATAGTCATTACTAATAACAGTAAAAAGGTTATTGACATCAAGAGTGACCATTAATACATTGGCTACTGTTTTGTTTTCTACAACCTCCGATAACATATTCAAAAAAATGTTCAGTTTAGTTTCCACCCATATGGATAAGTGTTCTGTTATCCACCCCCTACCTGAGACTATCTGTCTCATGGGTGGTGGTATTACATTTTTGTGGATTTTTGGAAGCTCTTTAAATATTGGTGTCACAGGATGTTCAATATGAAAAAAGTCTAACAAATCTTGTTCCAACATTCCCTGTCCCTTAAGTTCGTCAAGTTTTGCTCTCACTTTACAAATTATATTTCTCAGCATTATAGGAGAAACACTTGAATACGTTTGTGCATCTTTAAGTAAATCATTCAAAGATGAGGTATATGCTTGAGTATTCAAAACAACAACACCCCCACCCTTATCCGCTGACTTAATTACAGTACGTTCATCTTCTATCAAATAATTTAGTGCTTCCTTTTCAGAAGTATTCAAGTTATCATATTTACTATAACATTTATCAAAATAATTTCTAATTTCAAATTCACATGTCCTTAAAAAATTTTTTATTGTTGGGTGTATTATTGGTAGAAATGTACTTGGATGTTTTAACATTGTACGTGCATTCATATTATTGCCATACATTTCCCTCAGTGCTATATTGCACCCAAACATATGCAAATCTAAAATAACATCACTTACTTTTGAGAATCTGCTTGGTATAAAAGTCAGTCCTTTCCCCAAAACTCTTAACTGTTCTGGGGTTAAAACCACATTATATAAATTAAATACATTATAGTCACCCATAGCAGTCAATCCACTATTTTGCATCTCTTCACTTCCCTCTGTTGGGAGCGGCCTCTCTGGTGTTCGTTCTTCTTGTGCACTGGTACTGGGAAAGTGGGAAAATTCAACCCCTTTCCCATTTCTGTCAAGTTAAAAGTTTTAGGCCTGGCTCCTAGCTGTAAATTGTCTGGTTGTGCTGAGCTTACTGGCTCCACATCCTACAACTGATTCACCATGCTTGTTGTTGCTTCTACAGAGGATAAAATCTCTGTAAGCATCACAGCCAAATTATTCACCTCACTTTGTTGTCCCTGACCTGGAATAGATGTTGACCTTCTCCCTTCCATCATCCGAGGGCGCTGAAGATTACCAGTTCTTTCCTGTGGTTCCCTCGGCCAGGTAAAGATTTGTCCCTTAAGAAAATCCTGATTGTCCCTGTGGATTTTCTTTAATTTTAGTTGCCTGAAACTTATTTTCAAACAATTTGATGCTGTCAACAGCTTCTGCATATTTATTCAAATGGAACCCAGTGGTATACTGTTCCAGTTGCTTTTGTATTTTCTCTATATCACTGCATAATAATTGCTCAACAGGAGACAGATATTCGATCAAGAGCTGCATATAGCGATAGCTAGTCCCTACATTAATCTGTTGCCAGCGTGCAAGTAAATCAGGAAACATTTCTCCTTGTGCTGGCATACAAAGTACCCTCATGCCTTTTGGTACTATTATAAACTTCAAGCAAGCCTCCATATGAAACCTCTGCCATTGTAA
Organism: Protopterus annectens; assembly: GCF_019279795.1. Lineage (NCBI taxonomy): Eukaryota > Metazoa > Chordata > Ceratodontiformes > Protopteridae > Protopterus > Protopterus annectens. The sequence continues at coordinate 1,788,458,026 of NC_056728.1, read as the reverse complement.
CTGTTTCAATTTCCTTGCCAAACTATCAAAAGAGCTTAACAAATTGTTAAAGGTTTCATAGTAATTTCTCTCACTCACAGAGCATGAATTAATTGAGGCTCCTTCATTGTTTAAATCAATATTAAGTAAGGGATTCTGACCTGACGCCATATCAAATTTAAGCACATCCTTACTTGTGTTCTGTTGCAGTTTGTGATGATGGTAACCAAGTTCAATATCTTCTGTTCTTTGCTCAGCCATGTGAAAAGAAAAGAGCCCCAGAAACTGTTCAGTAAAAAGAGGGGAAGCCCCAGGCACTGCCTTAAACATGAACAAAATTTTAGATATACATCTTATCACGTCTATGCTAACATCTTGTCTCAAGCTTCAAAGGGGAATAGTGTGAGAATCTAGAGTCAGGTGACCAGATGAGTAATTCTGCCAGCCCTGGAAATAATATTTTTTTAGATATTACATAGAATAATCTCTCAGTGTTGAGTATTCTGTCTTGGGCCTGACAACAAGAAGGACCATTCCCCACATCATCTGCCTTGCTCTATCAAGTAAGTAGGCAATAGTAATTCTCCTAGATTCAGTCAGGAAAATATAGTGAAGCTTAGTTTAGATATTGATTTTCTTTATTTGTCTGAATCTGTCCATCAATGTTGTTTTCACTGTTTCTTGTGATTTGAACTCTGGTTTACTGTAAATATATATTCAGTAGTTTCATGCTCTTTTATTATGTATTATTAAATATATCTAAAACCTTTATTGTGGCTGGTCCTTTTAGAAAGTATTTAACCTTTGAAAGTGTTTATATTTATTTGGTGACACTGTGCGGGCCACTCCAGAGTGATTAGATATCTTGATCAACTACTACCATTTCCATTAGTATTAATATTACACAGTATAATTGGACACACTTTGTTAATGGCTTTAGAGTAGCTGATTGTGGAGTGTCTAGTGGCAGTGATGACTACCTTATACTCTGGGGGAACAGTAGGTAAATGTTTGACAGTCTTTCTCTGGTGTGTGTCTGTGTGTCTGTGAAAATCAAATCTCTAAGAGTGTGGGTGTCAGCTACTTGGGGCAGGGACATGAAGCACTGGTTTCACAGAGAGGGTGCTGGAGGACTGGGCTTGGATACTCGGCTGAGGACCTAACCCTACAGCTGTAACAGTGGAGAGTCTTATTTGGGACTTGGAGGGGGACAGATAGAGAGATCCAGCTCCTGGACTGAGTGTTTTCCCTGTGTGCTCTTAGGGAAATTGTGCTTGATACAGAGAGGTCTGGATCTGGAAATACTGAGTGTATCCATTTGTATTCCAAGTGAACATCCCTCTCCAGTGTCAATGGTGAGGATTGAGGCTCTTTGATCACTGGCCCAGTGTGGGGACATCCCACCTTACCTTACTTTTACCATTCCATGTCTTACCTTACCATACCATACCTTACATTACCTTAGAAGAGCCCTTTCTGTAACACTGCCACTACAGAAGGCACTCAGAATCACACAACATACAAAAGCAAACATGCACAACACTAAATCTATCCCCTTCCTCAGCATTAACCCTGGCATGCAAACCCTTACTCACATACACATACACACATTTATATTCTGCTCAGTAATTCTATTCCCTGCCCTAGGCCTTATTCTAACCCTAACCTACAAAAAACACACACTTACTCTTTTACCCCTAATGCTGAAATTTTCGGTATATTTGAAACTTTAGGATTTAGAATTAAAAAATACACACTTGCCTTCCCCAACAAACTTCCTTATTTCATCATAGAGCACACTTGACCGAACATTCATTCAACTAAGTTTTTACTTGGCTAAATTTCCATGCACTGCACTTTGTAGAACAAATGACTAGATGGCATACTTCCTCTATGAGTTTGTGCAATATCAGAGTAAGAAATAAAAGTGTGTGTGTGTGTGTGTGTGTGTGTGTGTGTGTGTGTGTGTGTGTGTGTGTGTGTGTGTGTGTGTGTGTGTGTGTGTGTGTGTGTGTGTGTGTGTGTGTGTGTGTGTGTGTGTGTGTGTGTAGATATATATATATATATATATATATATATATATATATATATATATATATGGGTCTATATAACGTCAGACTTGTATAAGTTGTATAAGTTTGAATGTTGTAATAGCGAACTCAAAAGTCTGAAATCCAAAAATAGCGAAGCCATGGCACATCAATTTTTTTCCCAGGGAAAAAAAATTGGTGGGCCGTTTTTGGGGCTTTGCTATTTCCTCTACTCTGGTGCGATCTCGGAGTTGGTATATTAAAGTAGGGGGTGTGTGGGCAGTGTGGGGGCTGAAGACCCCCACTTTAGTTTAAGTTTATGGTTTAATTTAGTTTTTTGTCATGGAAAAAAATTGCTGTTCTGTGTTTTCCTTATTATTGGGTTTCGGACTTTTGGGTTCGATATTACGACGTTCGAGTTTATGTTAGTTTGACGTTGTAATATAGACCCATATATATATATATATATATATATATATATATATATATATATATATATATATATATATATATATATATATATTTTTTAATTATTTATTTGCACCCTGGGAGACAATGTCTGTTTGGTCATGTGTGTCCTATGTCAAAATGAGGAAGTTTGTTTGTGGAAGGTAAGCATGTGTTTTTTATTCGAATTCCAAAAGTATATATTGGTCAACTGGTGTTAATCAAAATACCAGCAGATTGATTATCTAAACAGCAACAAAAAATTTTGAAAAAAAAGACAATACACTGTAATTGCTTCATGACATAGCCTTACAGCATGCAAATAAAGTCATTTTTTGCAAGGATTCAAGACCTCTGTACCCCACCATCCCCCACTACTTAAATATAGCCTAACCCTTATATTATAATAGTCTCACAGAAAAATAGAGAGCTTATTGACCAAATTAAGAAGACGTGAAAGCTGTTCCGTTAACAATCAGTCAATGTCAGTGCTTTTAGATATGCATATATATATATATATATATATATATATATATATATATATATACATATATATTTGTAGGTCTCTGATATTTTTTTGAATCTTTCATAGAAAAGTGTAGAGGTGTATGGAAAGAGTGTGATGGTGTCATTTCTTATCACATGAGTTATTTAGGAAGTGAGTTTAGCAGAGTATGTATGGATTGTGATGGTCAGCATCATGTTCTGCCTCTCTGCAAAAATATGTTTTGAGTTGTCTCAAGTGAGATGGGAAGGAATTCCATTTATGTACACACAACTCTATTGATTAGCTATCTATCTGTATAATTTAGATATCCAAGCAGTCAATATATCCTACCCATTACCATACACACAAATATATATACTGACCAATCTAAGTAGACAAGAAAGTTGACAGCTTTCCTTTTGGGTGATATATTTATATATGTATATATATATATATATATATATATATATATATATATATATATATGTGTGTGTGTGTGTGTGTGTGTGTGTGTGCGTGTGTCTGTGTGATTTAGTATATACACATGTTGGTATAGAACAAAAAGAAGAAAGAAGTACATGCTGTAAAGAGGAAAAGAAAGCAGAAAAAAGTATATATCCAGTAAGCTTTTCTGCCATTATTTGTCCTTATCATGGATTAGCTTTGGCATACTTGGTCATCATCACTGGCACGTAATCTGGTAGAGAAAAGAAAACTTTTTATTTAGCAGTTCATTTTGCTACTTTCCAGTGAAATTAAAAGGAAATGTGAGCAATTATCTTCATTAAATGCCACTTTTATTCCTCATTAAAGTTTTTTTGGATAGCTTTAAAAACGGAGGCACTTTATTACAAAAAGTCATGCTTGTGACTAGGCCTTGTGGTGGACACTGAACTGCTGCTGCAGTCCCTAACAGAGGCTGTAGCTGCTTTACCCCTATATCTGACTGAACTGTAAGCATGGTACGGCTGCCATACTGTCGAGAAATAGAATAATCTGGTATGCTATGCACTCATATGACATTTAAAAAATTAAGTAAGCATTATTGCCTCATAATTTTTTTACACTGGAAAGTTTGAGAAGTACAAAATGGTACAGCCGAAATAATGAAACCCATTTTTCCTGAACAAAAGTTATTACAGTTGCTGAATGCAGCATGCTTTAATATGTAAGTTTGGTGCCATCTGCTGGCTAAGTCTTTAAAAACCACCTATATATATATATATATATATATATATATATATATATATATATATATATATATATATACTTGCAGGCCCTACACAAATCGCTCCTAATGATTGATAAACTGTGTTCATACTTGCCCTGTTCTAATTTATGACACCTTTCACTTAATGTACATTTGGACAGTGGATTTCTGTTTCATGAAGCCCATGTAATTTCAGTATAAAACAGTGATGATGAGCTGACATGTTCTTCCCACATCTGTGTGGGTTTTCTCCCACCTCCCAAATGTGCTAGTCTAATCTCATCACAGGCATTATATTTACTCTGGGAATGGACCCCATTCCTAAGTCAGGGTATAATTAAAGTTCATGAACTTAGTATTGTTTCGGTCTTTAATGCTAGCCAAAAGTGCTTTTTACAGCACCCGCAGTGTGCGCAGAACTGTCTCCTTCTGTAATGTGCACAGAGTTACAAGTACTGATAGCATATCTAAGTATGACTGTATTTTTTTATTTATTAAACCTGTTGCTCCTACTACTATTGGGACTGTCTGCATAGCTTTCTTCCACGTTGCTCTTGTTTCTGCATGCAGATCCTACTATTTTATGAGTGTGTGTGTGTCTGTCTCTCTCTCTCTCTGTATGTAAGATATTGTAATCACTGGGTGCAGCATTTTCGGTTATCAATGTTACTTTAGTCTTTTTTACATGGACTACTATACCTGGTTTTCTCACGAGTATTTTTGAACTGTAGTGGGTGATCCTGTGTAATATAAACTTCATCATAATCTACAATGCTTTGTGGTTCATGTTTCCAATGCTTCTCAGTTACTTCTATATTGTAGTGTTTACAATACCCAATGCAGCAGCCTTGCCACATTATTATGCCTTTTAATATACAGGCCCTCTGCCATGAGTATATCACACCTAGCAACAACATGTGTGACTGTTTCCAGTTTTTTTGACAGAACCTGCATTTGTCTGTTTCTTTCACATGTTCATTGAATTTTGTAAACCAACATGTACCTAGTCCACTACCCTTGGCTGACATTATTCTTTCATCTTTTTAGTTTCCTGCATCGCATTTTGGTCAACAGAGGTTATTCCATTAGATCTCTGTACTTAACACTATATTTATGAATTTTCTAATTTTCTTTCCTTCTTATCTGATTCTTTTCTTATATTCTTTTTTTTTATTTTTTGGCACATTTAGTTGCTGTCTGATTTTTGTCTAATTCTAGTTTGATTTCCATTCCCACTGAAATGCTTCTATTAAACTAGGCAAGGATGTCATCTTAGACTTCTTTTCTTTGTATAATTAAACTTTCACTATGTTTGGATCTGATGAGGCCAGCAGATATGAATGCAGTCCTACAATTGCAAGATATTGGTCTATAGTTTGTAGGATAGCTTGCAGGTTCACTCTTAAGGAGGAGTATCATTTTTTATGTTGTTAGCCAGTTTGGTGTCTGTTCAGAATATGCATATAAATAATTCTTACTCACAGTTAAATCTTTGTGTAAAGATGTTAATGATTTTAGTCAAAAGTTAGGTTCTGTGTCTGGGGCTGGGATTTTCCATTTTGGAGTTTTTCTTCATTTTGTGTCAAGTTCTCTGGCCGTTACTTAATCCCATTTCATATGCCGTACATTAGAGCTCCTTTCTGTTTCTTTTAATTCTTCTATCCATTCAGTGTCTTGGTTATGTTCAACAAGGTCTTATCATAGGATCATAGGAGATTACTAGGCTATAGACCCGGAAGTCATTTTAAGCCTAGCCGTTTCAACCCAATGTAATACAGTAGAGGTACTAGTCAATACTCAAGATTGCATTTAGTGATGACTGCCCATGTCAAGGAGGGTTGTGGGTCTATCCCTGGTAAGAATTTATGGTGCCCCATCCGCTCATCCAAGATCCTCTTGAACAGTGTCATAGAGGTGTTCTGTTTCACATGAATTGCTAGCCTGTTCCAAAAACATGGCAGTCACTGGGAGATAAATCTGTCCCTTCAGCATGTCCTTTTTAAGTCACAGGCCATATTTAAGTCCCTGGAATGGATTGCCCTAGACCCATTTGATTTATGGATATGCAGTAAGTTCATTAGGTTTGTTGGGACTTGGGTTGCTCTGTAGTCTTCATAAATACTTTCCCAAAATGTGCCTGCCTCTCTTTTTTTTTTTTGTGATGTTTCTATTCTTTTTGCTTTGTTTCCCAATTATCTCTAAAACGTTTTTGGGTCATCCATAAATTGCTTATTTTGTACTTTTACTTTATATTTGTCTGTATACCTTATACGTTTTCTGCCTGTGCTGATATTTTTAGTTCATTACTGGCAATCATATATGATAAATCTTAATCTGTTTTAATACTATGCATTGCTTTTATCATGTCTATCTTACTAAGTATTTGTGAAGATCTGTTCCCTTTTCTACATTCTTCTAACACTGATACTTCTTGACTTAGTTGCTTTATAGTTTTCTCTATTCAATGATTCCATGGTGGCATTTTACTTGCTCCCTTCCTTTCTTTTGTTACACTTTGTTTTTGGGGTCCATGTTTGGGGTCCATGTTTGTCTATCAAAAACAAAAAATGTGAATGACTATATACTGAATGTTAAACATCAAAAGATGAAATAAGCAAAAAACTACTTCTACAAAAATAAATTCATTGAATGGCCATAGTTGACCAACAGCCAAGAAGTAATGCGATGCATGAGGTAAGTGAAGGGAAACCTTTTAAATTTGCCCTATTCCCCAGTGTAGTGCGATCACGGAGTTGGTATATATAGTTAGGGGGTATGGGGTGCACCTTGCTTGGTTGTGTTTGTGATGTTGACCGACTATGGACAGTCAATGAATTTATTTTCGTTGAAGTAGTTGTTTGCTAATTTTACTTTTCAATCTTTCATGTTCAGTATTTAGCCATTTCTTTTTTTGTTTGTTTTCAATAGCCAAACATAGACCCATGTTTTTGTGGTAACACTTTATTTGTTATATGTTTAACTGCTCAGTGTTATATTGTATTTATTTCTGTTATATCACAGGAATTTCTGTTAATAATCCTAATTAGTGTATTCATCCATTTTATCAATCTTCTAACATTTTGGGTGTTATTTAATTTCTGTAATCTGTTTCTTTCATTTGTCTTAGAATGTCTATCCATCTCTATTAAATCAAACAGGTCTTCCTTTAAATCATTTTCTTCTGGACTGAGAGCACCTTCTTTGCTCTCTGTTTCCTGTGAGTAATCTACAGAAAGTTCCAGAAAATTTTGCTGTGACATATCCTCTTCGATACATCCTGCTTCATCTACTGCTCCTTCATATGGGAACCCTTTGGCCCATCATTCCGCAACATTACCAGTGTCAGAGTTGTCACTGTTTCCTACTCCTTTCCTTGATGTGCAACTCCAACTGGACTTTCATACCAGTCTCTTACAGAAGGCTCCAGAACACCATCATGTTGCAAATCTTCTTCAGATGCCTCCTGATCCACCTGTTGCTCTTTATTTTGGGGATCCACAATTCCATCATGCTGTGACATTGCCTGGGTTGGATTCTTGACACTAAACCATAATTTCAGTTTTTGTTTGATTAATTTCTGCCTTAATAACCCTTGTTTCTTCTTTCCCCTTTGTTTTCTTTTTTTTTTTTGTATTGTAAAATGTTCCATATCATGAGTGCGTTTCTCTTCAAATATCTTTAGAGCTGCTCTATTCATATTTATTAGTTCAGCTTTCTCATTTGCATAAATATTGCAAAATGCCAGACCTCTTTTTCTTAACCATGTCCATGTTTCTTTTTTATACCTTTCAAAATTTTTTCTTAGCTATCAAACATAAGCCATGTGCCCTTCCTTCCTGTGTTGCACATTCCCATGGCTATATTCGCACCATGCGTAGCCTAGCTACAGTTCTTCAGCCTTAGCACCTTAAGTGAAAGTGTCACCTCCCGTCTCACTCTGAATTTTGGACATTTAAACTAAATGGACACAGCACATTAGCCATCACTAATATCTGTTGCACTAAGTCACCCGATAACTTATTTGGGGTATTCCTTTTGCTTCTACCTGCTAGTCCCCCTCCCACCTGCCCCCATCTATGTTCTACATCCATTTCCCTGTCTTTAGTTTCTAGAACTTTCTCTTTAATTTTTTCCTTTGCAGCCTCAAGCTCTGCTGCTTGTAATCTGTGCTGCTCTTCTTTTTTATGGGTTTTGATTATGTCATCAGAGTGTTTTGAAAGGGCACTTTCCATTTCTTCTATTTTGGAGTCCATTCTTTTGGCAAGTTCATTCCAAGAGTTATTCATCTTTTTGATTTCATTAAACATTTTGTTGAGCTTCTCCTCTAATTTTGATGTCCTAGATTGGCCTGATAGTGTCTGCTCTGGCACACCATTTCAGGGAGACTTGTCAGCCTCCATCTGGTTGGGCTGCTGCTACTGCAGTAGTGTAACATCATCTTTTGTTGTGTTTCCATTATTTTCCTTTTATTTTAAATCATGCATTATAAAGTCACTAATTTTCATTTACAATATTTCCTCATCTAAGGCTAGGATCACCTCTTTTACACTATTTAATTCACTGCGTATGTGGAGAGAGGCAAAAACACATCTCAAAGTCTTGGCACCATTACTGGAAGTCCTATCTTTGCTATTAATTCCTGAGCATTATCTTTCTCTAACCTTGCCATAGTTAAGTGTTCCATAAATATTTATATTTGTGTCTTTTCTTGGTTTCCTCTTCCTTTATACACATTTTAATTCAGTTTCTGAAATATCCCTAATACCGCTATAGAATTTCTGGTTAGTTTTCTTGTCAAAGGCTTCCTAAGTTTGCCATCATCATTTTCTGCTTTTTGTTACCTCAGTTGTTGTAGTAAGATCTTTGGTACTCTGGAGTTGTTGTCAAATGGTGTTTGCATGCCAGCAACCTTTTTAAATTGATGTGTATTATCCAAATACCCCCTTACTTTCCAGTCAGCACATTGTGGTTGCCCCTTAAATTCTGAAATTCTTTAACCTTTGCCAAACTGTATGAGTAACTATTACTTTTTCTCATATCTCTTTCTCTCTTGTTTATACACAGCCTATTCTGACCTCGCCAAGGCTTTCAATACCATCCCCCATTCTGGAATTATAGCTAAACTCACTAAACTAGGTATAAATCCCTACATCACAAGATGGGTTGTCAACTGGCTCACTGATAAGAACCCACAGTGTAAAAGTTACAGACTCCAAATCTGACCTCAAGGCAGTGACAATTGGAGTGCCACAGGGTTCCGTCCTGGGACCTCTCCTGTTTGGTATCTACTTCTCTGAAGTACAGGCTAACACAGAAGGCCTCTGGCTAATGAAATTCGCAGATGACTGCAAACTAGGAGCCATAGTCAAGTTCCCAAATGATGTGGACATCCTACAGAAGGGCCTTGCTGAGACAGATGCCTGATGTCAGAGCCATGGCCTCAAGCTCAATGCCAAAAAGTGCAGTGTCATCCTCTTTGGTTAAAAACTCTGTACCCATGAACTACCACATAGGCAGCAATCTACTTTACACCAAATGTGTGATAAGAGACCTTGGAACCCAGGTGGACAGTAGTCTCTCCTTTGATAGTCACATCGCAACAGTAGTCAGGATGTCCTTCTACGTGGCACACCTCATCATAAAAGGGTTCTCATCCAGGAAAAAAGAGGTCATTGCTCCCTCTACTCGGCACTCATTAGACCCATTACAGAGTACAATGCCCCTTTTGGAATGTACCTCACAAGACATCTGCAGCAGCTGGAAAGGCCACAGAAGTACGTCACAATGAGGATTACCGGCCTCAAACAAATGCCCTACACTGACCGCCTCAAAAAACTCCAGCTTTACTCCGTAGCATATCGTCTACTCTGAGGTGATCTCTGCCTAACATATAAAGCTATGTCAAACCCAGAGCTGTTGGACATGCTACACCTAAAGAAATCCCAATCCCTCCAAGCTACACACTCTAGGGACTTAAACCTTGTCACCACAATAAATAGGACATGCTGGAGGGATAGATTCCTGTCCCAGAGACTTCCCATACTCTGGAACAGACTACCCATCTATGTCAAGCAAAGTTCTTCATTAGCACTCTTCAAGAAAAATCTTGATGAGTGGATGGGAAATAGGAAATACACCCCGGGGATCTCTTCAGTGTCTCTGCTCGACAGTGGCACAGGAAATAATTTTCTTGGGTGGCGTAAGCGAGGGGACCTTGTTGGCTAGGCTTACGTAGGCCCTTGGGCTGATAGCCTAGTACCTACCTATGAACCTATACTATAGTTTAAAGTATTTTTTTCATTTTATCCCACAGGTTAGCTATCTGTTCTGAAGAAATGTCTGTCTTCCCTAAAAACTCTCAAATCATTTCCACTACCCATTCCTTAAGTTAATCTCTTGCTAACAAATAACTCTGAAAGCTAAGTATTCCTCCCAGAATTCTTTTAAGCGCCCTAATAGTAGTTTTAGGTAGAAAATAAATATTTTGGTGTAATCCACCTTCTCTGCCAGTGACCCCGTATTACCACAAATTGACCATTACTACCTTTTGTTTCCTCTTCTGTCATTATTGGAGCCCCTCTTGCGATCAGTATTACTATCCCACTTTTGCTTTGTCCCTGATACTCTGCTGAATAATCATTCTGGGATCATTTCTTTCCCAAACTCACATGCTTATTTCTAAATGTGTTTCTTGTAACATTAGTATTTGCATCCCATACTTCTTGAATATCATTCAGTGCTCTCTGCTTTTTGCCTTTACCGGCTATGCCATTCAAATTTTATAATAAAATTGAATAGATAGTCTAAGAAACTATCACTTTTACATATTCTGTGTGACATTTTTTAGATATATGTTTCCGACTTACAATTTACATGCACACATTAATGCTTGGGAGGCTGATCTTGTGTGCAGTTGTTGCTAACTGCCTGTCATCTCTGTTTTAACTCATGTCACATTTCCTACACTTTTTGCTTCAATAAAAACATTACAAAAAAAAAACAAACAAGAAACGAAATACATTTTAACACCCAACTCATTTTAACTCACAGCAAGCACACAACATTATATACACTCTCTAAAAGGGGAAGTCACACCTCCATATAGAGGCAATTGCCCCAAACAGGCAGCTAAGCCCACACAAGCTGTTCTAAAGTTAGGTTTAATCATGCTGGAAGTGCATGCTAGAGCCTGTGATCCCCCTGCACAGATACTGCATGTCCTTATTCTATCTCTAGTTCCTCTCCCATACTTGAAGAATGACCTGTATGCTCTCAGTTAACTGATAATAACTGACCTTAATAAACTGTGTACTGGTTACCCTTAAATGAATAAACTAAATTAAGCACTGTTATGTTTAATATTTAAGTACTAAGGCTACTATGAATGCAACTGCATGCAACTTATTCACTTTTCTCAGTATCAGACTTTTATTTATTTTCAATGAACTGCTTTCCAATTCTCCTTTAAATACTTTTTCATGTTGTTTCTTATACAAAAGCTTATACCACATTTGTAAGACAGTTCCTGATTAAATATCTACAGCTCTAGACATACAGTCTCCCAGTGCTGGCAATTGCTAATGGAAGGGAAAAAAACAGGTAATAGCTTTACAGTTGCAAGACACTGCTATTTTCAAATACTTGAGAGCTAGCATTTGTTTTGCTTACCTTTTTTCTAGCCTGTTTGCTTAGAGAAAAAAAATGTATGCTAGAAGTGTAAATTAAGAACATATGCCTATACTTCTACATGAATAAAAACAAGGGAATTAATGCACATATAATATGATCAGTACACTTCCCCTAGCTGTCCAATATCACAACAATATATTGCTTTTATCCAGCTTTAAATCCTGCTACTTTATATATCATGAATACACTACAGATATGAAAAAATACTTTCTTACTTCAGTATCACTACTATAAATAACAGTCACTGATGAGACTCCCCCACTTCATATTTAAAATACCTCTGAATACTATACAGAACTACTTTACAATATAGCATGCAGTGTGACATTTATTATACACATTTTACTAAGAACAACTTTTTTATTACTTACAATTATATCTTCAGTTCCTAAACTGTCCTTTTAAACAGTAATGACAAATTGTGAATTATTCTTTAGAGTCCATCAGGTTCCTATCACTTCTTCAAAAGCTTAATTCCACGAACAGCTATTCATTAAACCATAATCGTTGAACACTCTTTCATCGAACGTTTGTATCATCAAAACTTTTTCCTAGGGAAGGGAGTTAGTTGGCTGTCATTACAAATTTGCCCTTTTCCCTAATGTAATGCGATCTTGCAGTTGGTATATATAATTAGGGTGGGGGGGACATCCCCCCACCTTGGTGAGTTTAAAATAATGTGTTGTTTGTTACGATTGCTGTGGTGGCCAAGTAGTTTCATTCCCTAGAAAAAGTTTCAATGATGTAAATGTTTGATGAAAGGGTATTCGATAATTAGGGTTTGATGAATAGGCGTTCACTGAATTAAGCTTTCAACAAAATGATATAGACCTGAGTCCTCCCACCAGTTTAACAGAGTCAACACACTTTCAATCTTTTTAACCACTTGTTGCAGAAGCACAATTCTCATGTCCACACTGCATCTTATGGAAATGATACTTTACAATTATTCCATTTATTTTCTACTTTCACATTATTAATGGTCTTCTTCCTCATTGTTTTAACCACCCAGCACCAGTTTCTGGTAAAAGTCCAAAGTACTCCTAATTCGTCTAGACAGCTCCTGGGCTTTTTTTGTCTTTCAATCATTTTCATTTGTAAAAACGAAAAGGTTTTACAGGAGCAGAATCCCTTCAGCTTGCTGGCTCAGTCTTTGCTAGGTAAATGTTTTCTTATCTCCTCCTTAACTTACATTCAAAAACGTCTTTGAAAATACAGGAAAAAAAACATTCTATGAAAAGATGGATATACCAACTTGAATCTCACATCTGCCTCTTGATATGTACTGATTGCACTGATAAACTCACTTCTCTTCTGCCTGGTATATAGTGAACAATCATTTGCCACAAACACTCTGGTGTCACCAGTTGATAATTCTTTATCCCTCTGCTACAGTCATAGGTTCAGAGGTTAGTACTAGGCTAACTGCCCTTGCGAGCCATTGTAAGCCTAGACAATTATCCCTTACTAACCTATGAACCTATGAATAAGATAAATTGATCTTCCTCTTTTGCAGATGTTCTCTGCCAACATCTGAAATATGCTTTAAAGTATTAAATTTTTTCAGGAATGAAGACTAGTCACTACCAGTGTAGACAGTCCAGGACATTAAGCGGGTATTATACAAATGCACAGTCTGTGCAACAAATTAAATTAATTAAGCTTGATTTATTTAGAAAATAATTATGACTTGATTGTAATTACTAAATCATGAAACTGTGAAGGTGTACAGTTACCTGTCTACTAACTGTTTGATGGGTTGAGATATAATAGAGAAGGAGGAGTATTGGTTATTTTTGTGGCCCATTGGCCCATTGGTTAAAAGCTAGGGTACTGGAAGCGCATTATAACTTAGAACTGATTCTTTTGGAAGTATCAGTTGATGAAGTTGGCTGTCCTTTTCACCTGTTAACTTGTTAGAAAAATCTTGCCTTGTCTAGCGCTGATCAAATTCAGTATATAGAAGGCTTGGCTAAGTTAAGATTCATGATAACTTGATAATATTGGGTGACCTTAATTTCCCTGTGATTGATTTGTCTGATGGTTCAACTGTAATTATGTTGGAGGATGAATTTAATGACTTATGCTTACTTAATAATCTAACTCGAATGATTTACTTTCCCATAAGACTGGAAAATACTTTAGATCTTTTGCTTACTAATATTCCAGATAAGATTTTTGAGATGAAACAACTTTGTCAATGAGGTAACTCTGACCATGTAGCTATTGAATTTAAAGGGGTCTATATCAGTTGAGTGCAAACCCTATTACGCGAATACGAATACATTGAACCGTATTGTGCTCAGTACGTAAACCTCGAATGTCCAAAATCACAAATTCCGAAATGTCGATTTGTTTTGTTTGGCCCGTCTGCAGTATAGCTCCGTAAGGTAAGTGTGTGATAGATAAGACTTTAGGGTTAGGATGTGGGTTAAGGTAAGTGCATAGATAAGTAATGTATGTAAGATTTAGTGTAGTGTTAGATGTAGGTTTTTTTTAAGTGTTTGAATGTGTGTTATTTATTTTGTTTGGTTGTATGTCTGTAGGGGAAGTGTGCAGTAGTTACGGACCTTAGGGTTAGGGAGGGGTTAAGGACAGTGCATAGATAGTTGTGTATGTGGGGTTTAGTGTAGTGTTGGAAGTAGGGTTTTGTTAAATGTATGTATGTGGATTATTTATTTTGTTTGGGTGTATGTCTGCAGGGTTTGGTTAGTGTATGTATGTGGTTTATTTATTTTGTTTGGGTAGGTACTAAGTAGCGGGTGGTGGGGTTGGCCAACTATGATAGTTCGATATTTTATTTTTTTGTGGTTTAGTGCATTTGGGATTTTCACGGTTCGAGGTATAGGGGTCAATGTTTAGGTATTCGCGTAAAGGGGATTTCGCTCAACTGATATAGACCCAATTTAAAGTAGCAACAACACTTTTTGCAAGAATCAGCAAAAGAGTTTTTATGACAAGTCCAAGATGTTTGATTTAAATATTGTTAATCAAATAAATTATTTGAATTTGAATTGGGTTGAAGAAAGTATTGTTGTGATTCATTGGCAGGAGTTTGAAAATACATGTGAAGCTTACTTGAGAGTGTGTAGAAAAACTGTAATTAGTAGATCTCTGAGGACTGTTCCTCCATAGTGGAATGTTAGTCATACTAAACTTCTGAAGAAAAGGAGGAGGATATTTAGGCTCCGGAAGAAGTATAAAAGTAATAACTTAAAATGAGCCTCTAATTTAATTTCCAAAAGACTGAAAGTCTCTCTCAGACTGACTAAAAGTAAATTTGAAAGTGATTTCCTAGTATTGCCTTCACCAAGAAATTTTACTTATATGTTGAACATATGGGTAACAAGGCTAAGTCTTTTGGACCAATAACTGTTGGTAGTGTAGTTTGCATGCTGGTGTAGTCCTGGCGAACCTGTTTAATGAGTATTTTCTGCCAGGTGATGCTTCTTTACTGTCAGGAGTTTCTGATATAAGTGTACCAATAAATTATGACAATATGTGTCTGGTTTTTAACCTGAACCTTGTTCAGACTTCTGTGAGCCATATTAAACAGGGCAGTGGAACAGGGCTTGACAACATTCCAGAAATTTTTGAACTCATTGTTCCAATTATACTTCTGCTACTATTACTCAACTTTTTAATAACTTGTTGTATTCTGGTGTTGTTCCTGTAAGCTGGAAGCATACAGATGTAATTCCAATTCATAAGGGGGGCTTGAAGTTCACTATCAGGATCTACAGACCAATTACCTTTACTTCACTGGTGGGGGAAAGTTTTGAGAGGTGTTTACTCTCAGTACTCAATGAAGAGCTTCCGGAATGTTTAATGGACCTTACTCAACATGGATTTATAAAAAACATTCTACATTTGCTAACTTAATTCAACTTTATGATCATGTAAAAGTAACTTTAGAAATGGGCTTGTCAGTTGTGGTGGTGTATTTAGATCTACCAATGGCTTTCAATAGTATTCCTCACTCTGTTATTGTAGAAGCCATACTTAAGCATAAGGTTAATCCATACCTGATTCATTGGGTAGCTAATTGGCTCCATGGTAGTATTCAAAGTGTTAAGCATAAGGTTAATCCATATCCGATTCAATGGGTAGCTAACTGGCTCCATGGTAGTATTCAAGGAGTTAGGATAGGAAATTTTACATCAGTTTAGCCTGAAGTAAATAAAGGTGTTCCCCAGGGTTTGGTATTTAGACCAGCACTGTTTAATTTGTTTTTTTTCCTTTATCCATAAGATATATATAGTTTGGATGGCCAAGTATGATAATGATATTAAATTAGGCTGTGTCATCTCATCTGCTAATGATGTTGATTATCTTAATCATTATCTATGCCTGGTGGTGAATGGTTAAATCAAATTGGATTAATAGTTAACAGGGATAAAAAATGGAGATCCTTAAGTTGAATAACAATAACCATACAGAATATCATATTCATAAAGTAACAGGAAGTATTGTAAGAACTAAGCCAATATGGAAATGGAGAAAGGAAATTCTTCCAATAGGGATGACTGCAGTTAGGGATACAGAGAATAGGCAAGAGGGGGCTGGAATTTATGGGAGAAAACTGGCAAAGTAACCGAGGTATTGGGAGTAAAGAATTAGAGAGGGAAAGGTAACAGAATGGGAAAAGGCCAAGAATTCATTTGGACTGCAGGCTAGAGACTGCCTTCCCTATCAAGGACTGATATCAGAATATAGGCAAAAAGAAAGGGATCAGGGAATCCTAAGTAAAAGACCATCACTGATAGAGTTTTTTGTAGAATCTAGAACAGAAGCTGCTGTTAAAAAAGGGATAATTAGTAGGGCACATAAAATGTTGTATGATAACTACAGGAAGCAATCAGAAGAAGTTATATAGGATTGGGAAAAGAGAGATTAGATAACTGAGTCACAAAGAAACAATGGGCGGATATACAGTATGTATGGCTCCCAAATATGCAAAAAGCCTAGAAATTTTAAGATATTTGTTTAGAAGTGTTTACATAGGTATTTCTATATCCCAAGCAGACTGTAAAGAATTTTTCCTCAGGTAAATTGCAAATGTTGGTGATATGATGGGGAATAAAGAGATAATTGAGAACATATTTTTTGGGAGTGTAATGAGTTGACAGACTTTAAAAATTCCCTGCAAACTACTGTGTTAGAATTACTAGATGAGCAAATTGGGTAACTAAGAAAATGTTTTTTTTTGACCTGTGGTACAAAATTGGAATTCCCTAGACATAGTAAGACCTTGCCGAGTTAAATTCTGGTGGCTGCGAAAAAAGCTTTTACTAAAAAAGGGAAATCTGATTCTAAACCAACTGTCCTGAAGCAGTGAATATAGTAACAGAGATAAAAGAACTGGAAGTGAGATCTTTAGAAAAGGGTAGGAACAAATTACATGGAAAAAATGGGAATTGTGGGAGCAATACATGCAGAATAATATTTTGGAAGAGGAATGAGGTTTAAGGGAAGGCAGGTATTGAATGAGCTATGTAATGTTTGACTGACGACTGTATAGATTATAAGTGATGCACAATGTTTACAACTGAAATATGTCAATATGGTTTGTTTTTATTTATATAAATGTATGATTGCCTTTGTCATAAGTAATAATTTAAGAGAGATATTTCTTGTTTAAAAAAAGTTAACAGGGATAAATGTGCTGTTTTACATTATGGGAAGCCAATGGTTGGATTTAAAGTAAACCTAGGCCAGTATGAACTGCAGAACTCTTTAGAATGTCATGACTTAGGTATTACTATTCGTAGTGATTTCAGATTTAGTTCCAATGCCAAAAAAGTTAAAAGTTAAGGCTTTAAAAGTTATCGGTTTGTTACTTAAGAATTGTACTACAAGATCTAAAGTAAGTCTTCTAAACTTGTTTATGACATATATGTGTTCCATGGTTTACTATCAAAATGCAGCCGTGCAATTGCACGGCTATGAAGTATTCGAACAACATATGTTCGAATACTTCATAGTTCGGCAGGTTCTCTGAACGAACGTTATTATTGTGAATGGACTGTGCATTCGCAATTATAACGTTTGCTCATGTAAGAGGATTGCGGTACAGTGCGGTTCGGGAAATACATCCCTTTCTTCACTGTAGTGCGATCTCAGAGTTGGAATATTAAGTTGGGGGGTGTGGGGAGCACAGTCCCCCACAGGGGGGTGCAGGGGAGCTTGTCCCCCTGCATAAATGTGAGTTTAGGCTAGTTAGGTAGTGAGTTAAGGGAAGGGTGGGAGTGCTGTTGATTGTCGAAAATGTCGCGAGCGACATTTTCGACAATTAACAGCTGTTTTCGACATTAGGTACATATGGAAATGTGTACGTTCGGTGAAACACTTCGCTAATTCATACACATTATTTTTTAACTTTCGACTTATTGATAGTAAACCGTGTTCCATAATAATGTACAACATGCTGTTCAGGTCCTATAAAGTGGGAGATCTTCTTGTTTTAGAAGGCATTCAATGGAAATTTACAAGGCATATTACTTCTTGTAGAGATATAACATATCCAACTAGGTTGGAAAGCTTTGGCCTTTCTTCAATTAGTTAGAGATATTTGTGAGGCAAACTTTGCTTAGTTTATAAGGCGCTTTGGAGTGCTGAATATTGCATGGTATTAAACATAGAACTGTTGAGTACAAGTTCATATACTAGAGGAGCATATTATACATTTAGATTAGACAATTTTTCCCTTAGAACTTCTCTACTTGCAATCTAAACAGTCTATTCTCTATCTCAAAAGCTCAGCACTTGCTCCTAAAGCATTTTTATATAGGTAAAGTACTTGTATACTAAACAAAGTACTACATTAGCCTAGAATCTCCTTGAGTACCCATTTCCCTATAGGTCCCTTCTGACTCAGTTACACAGCAAACTTTTTCACTTTTTCTAGCATGTCGAAGGGTCAGTTGCTAGCGTCCTCTCCTGTTCAGCTGGTGAATCTGGGCATCTTGAGGCAATGTTACAATTGCCACATGTACACAGACAACCCACTCCTTCTCCCACAAAACAGAAATACATGTGAGAGATGCAACTATATAGCCAAACTGGAGGCTGAGCTCTCTCAACTCAGAACTGGCAAGACCAGACAGGAGGAGAAGGAAACCACGCACACCACAAACCCAGTTTCACATAGAACTATCACAACTGCAAAACAAACACATAAACACACAAAGACATACTCGGAGGCACTGATCAAAAATCTACCAAAACTACAGAGGCCTCCAAAGCAGACACCCAAGCAACTGCCACCTCAAGACATAAGACATGCAACACATAGTTCTCAAAGTCAGTGTGCTAAACAGTCACAGCCCTTAAGGCCAAACACAATGCCAGACACACTTGTTATAGGTGACTCCATAGTCAGACACACTGACGTTCCACTCACCAGACTGAACAAGGAAAAGATCACAGTAAGCTGCCTGTCAGGCGCTAGAATCCGCCACATAACACAAGCACTCAAGTCACTCCACAGCAAGTACAAGTATGACTCAGTCATTGTCCATGCCGATGTGAACGACCTGAGACATACCTCCCTGGACTACATGAAAAGAGACATAGAGGAGCTCTCAGATTATGTAGCCCAGGCCGGTATGACCCTGACCCTGAGCAGTATCCTACCCTCACCAAGAATGATGCCACAATACAGAGACAAAATGATCAGCTTTAATAATTGGCTTAATTACTGGTGTCATTCTAAGGGGATCCAATGTCTGTCTGCCTGGGATGACATGCTTGACAAGCCATGCTGCTTCACAAGGGACGGCTTGCACCTGTCACCCCTGGGCTTCCGGATATTGGCAAAGGCTCTTGCCACCCCCTTAGTGCCTTTTTTAGGCAAGGCTCAAATGATAAACCTACTGCCCTAGAAAACAAAAATGGAGAAAAACTAAGGGTAATACTGCTCAATGCCAGAAGTCTAAACCTCAAGATGCATGCCCTCAAAGCCCTCCTCAGTATGGAGAACATCGATGTCTGTGCTGTGACTGAAACCTGGTTCAAGGCTCCTGAGAGCACCCCAGCACTATCAGGTTATACCTCATATCATGCGTTCCGGCCCCAAAATCCGGACTGAACCACAAAAGGAGGGGGAGTATCCATATTCATAAAGGATACCCACACCTCCAGGTTAGTGGCAACGCACGAAGCATCGGAGACCATCCATGTGCAATTAACCATAGGTAAAACTGCCCTACAGTTAGTAACATGCTACAGACCACCTTCTCAAACTCAGGAAACCCACACAGCCTTCCTGAAGACACTGGAGAGTATGAATGTCTCTCCAAACACCATCATATTGGGTGACTTCAACTACCCAAACATAGACTGGGAACATTACTCAAGCCCCAACACCCTAGCCCAAAGGTTCCTTGAGTTCATAAACTCAAATGCTATGGAACAACTAGTCACCATTCCCACAAGAGGAGAAAATATACTAGACCTGATCATCACAAACATGGGGACAAAATGCTCCACACTGGAAGTATATCCCTCATTGGTGAGATCAGACCATAAATTAATCTCACTGGAGATCCACATCCCGCCCCACCCCAGCAAAAAGACCACAGTGAAGAACTTCTCAAAAGCAAACTTCACACTTCTTAAGACTGGAGTGGTATCCTTCAAGGCCCCGAGCCAGTGGAAACCACAACCCACGCTGCTGAAACCCTTACAAACGCCTTCTCTGAGCACCTCCAGGAATGTATGGATCAAGCAATCCCTAATAAAATCAAGACCCTTTCCACCAAAGGCAGGCACCCGGTCTGGTGGACCCCAGCCATAAACAAACTCTACAACAAGAGGAGAAAGCTACTACATGACAGAGCAAAATCCCTAAAAGGGAAGGCATCTCTGATCAATACTAGCAAAAAACTACGATTACTCATAAAATCATCCAAGGCCAACTTTGAGAGAAAAATCGCTAATGACACAAAAGACAATCATAAAGCCTTCTTTAGCTATGTTAGAAACCTGGGTGGAAACTCCCAGATATGCTCAGAATTAGTCCAAAATGATAAAAAATCACTGAACCCACAGACATTGCCAACATACTGGCAGACAGGTTCAGTGCAAATTTCTCCCTCCCCCCCAAAAGGAGAAATATCTATCCTACCAGAGTCTAGCCTCCCAAACATCTCAGATGCCCAGGTGAGAGCTGCTCCCTCTAAAGCAAAAAACACAGCATCAATGGGACTGGACGGTATCCCCGGCTGTGTGCTACACGAACTCAATGAGGAACTAAACCCACACATAAGGCTGCTGTTTAATCTTAGCCTTACTACAGGATACGTACCCAAAGAATGGTGTACGGCAACTGTGGTCCCACTCCACAAAGGCGGTGCTTCTACGGACCCTGGAAATTACCGCCCCATAAGCTTGACGAGCCTTGTCTGCAAAGCTATGGAGAGGATCATAATGGAACTCATAAATAAAGACATTGGGGACCTACAGACACTGGATCCTACCCAATTTGGCTTTGTCAAGGGCAGATCCTGCCTCTTGAACTTGGTCGACTTTTTCGAAACAGTCACTAAGGCCATTGATGAGGGTAAGGCAGTTCACACAGCCTACCTTGACCTAGCAAAAGCGTTCAACACAATACCCCACTTGGGCATCATAGAAAAGCTCACCAGCTTAGATGTAAACCCATATGTCACAAGATGGGTTGCAAACTGGCTCAAGGACAGAACACACAGGGTTAGAGTTGCTGGTGCCATGTCAGACTCTAAGCCGGTCATGAGCAGTGTCCCACAGGGCTCAGTCCTGGGCCCCCTCTTGTTCGGCATTTATTTTCTGAAGTGCAGGCAAACATAGGGGGATTGTGGCTGACAAAATTTGCAGATGACTGCAAACTGGGCACCATAATTGACACTCCATCAGACACAGACATCCTCCAGAGAGGTCTCATAAAAATGGATAACTGGTGCCAGAGCCATGGCCTTAAGCTAAATGCCAAAAAATGTATAGTCATACCCTTTGGGAAAAACAAGGTAACCTCTAATTACCACATAGGTGGTAATCCATTAAACACGGAAGAAGTTATCAGGGACCTGGGGACCCAAGTTGACAGTAACCTCTCTTTTGACACTCACATTGCCAAAGTGGTTAGGAAGACCTTCTACATTGCCCACCTGATCATGAAGGGATTCACATCCAGATCAGGAGAGGTCATTGTACCCCTGTACTCTTCACTTATCAGACCAATGATTGAGTACAACGCCCCATTCGAATGTACCTTACCCGACACCTGCAGCAGTTGGAAAGACCCCAAAGTTCCTCACCAAAAGGATAAAGGGGCTCAAACATATGTCATACGATGCCCGACTGAAGAAACTCCAGCTCTATTCAGTCGCATACCATCTGCTCAGAGGTGATCTGTGCCTGACATACAAGGCCATGTCCAACCCGGAATTAATGGACATGCTCCACCTCAAAAAATCCAAATCCACCAGAGCCACGAGAGCAAGAGACTTAAACCTCAACACGGATATAAATAGGACGTGCTGGAGGGACAGATTCATCACCCAGAGACTCCCTACACTATGGAACAGAATCCCAATCTATGTGAGGCAGAGCCCCTCACTGACTCTGTTCAAGAGAAATCTTGACGAGTGGATGGGAGATCGTAGGTTTACCCCGGGAATCATCTCTGTATCACTGCTGGACAGAGGCACAGCAAACTAATGGGTATAGTATTCTCATCCTAAGGGGTGGTGAAAGCCACACACACTCTGGCTAGGCTTATAAATGCCCTAGGGCAGATAGCCTAGTGTGAACCTATGAACAAGTTAAGGACTGTCTTATGGGCAAGTTATCTAACACAGTCATTGGTTCGATTACAGAAATGAGATCAGTTACACATTCATCAATATCCTTCCTTACAGGTCTTTAAAAAATTGCTAGATACATGGATGGGTTCTAGAGCATATAGTTTTATTGTGGAGTCTGTGTTTTGATTGACCTTTGGCCTATATGCAGGTGTATGAGAACTACTGAGCTATTTGTTTAAGCTCCAATATATAGTTTAAGCTTGACTTCTAGTATTGTGTGTTTTAATATGCCACTCATTGTCTTTTATTGTCTGTTTTATACTTAGAATCATTCACATCTCCTAAGATAAAGTAATCATTTGCTTATGTAAGTTTGTATTTCTTCAATAACACAAACATCAGATTTTTTGTTGTTGAACTGTGTCATTTATTTTTCTGATTTGCACAGATCAAAAATGTTTACTATATTTCCATACTTGTCACAAATATGCATTATATGTCCTTGCTTTATGGACCCACCATATCTAATGCAGATGGTTTCATGCCATAGTCAAGCATTTCATCATCACCATCATGTCTGTGGCTTGAATTACTCCCGTTTTCTTTTTATTCTGTACAGATATTTAGTACTGTAAGTAGTTTTATAAATGATTGCTTATTTGAACTTTTGTCACTGCTGTTGCTTAACAAATATCAATTTTTTTAAGATACATATCTATATCTAAGCAGCCTTTCTGTTAATACTTCTGGAGGTATGCCAAAAAAGAGTTGCTCCTTATTAGATAATTCTTCAACATTTTCATATTAACAAACTGTGGCTGATGTATTGCATTATAGTTTTCTCATCTTGTGCACAAATGAAAAAATATATAACTTTCATATGTAACATTTTATTTGGAGGGATAATAAGCCTTAAACTTCTCCATTAGAATCTGTAAATCACCCCTCTGTTCGACATTCTTAAACTGAAACATGATCTATGCTGGGTTTAATACAAGAGTTCACGGGTTAGTAGCTCGCAACACATTTGCTCTTTGCCGCTTGTTCGAAAAGGCAAGTGCCCTAAGTCCCACTAGCTCAAGCCTACTTAACTATTTAGCCCTCGCAGCACCTGCCCTTATTAAACTGTATAATGCTGCCAAAACCCCAACTTTAACCCTAAAAATTCCACCCACTTCCTAATCAGATTATTCGTTCCCCATCCCTAAAACTAAACTCTCTCCCTAAACGTAACCTCTCCAGTCCCTCCCTAACCCTAAACAACAGCCTACTCCCTACATCTAGATTTCACAGTCACTCCTTAAACCTAAATTCCCTTTCCATCACTTAACCTAAAACTCCCCTTCTACCCCATAACCCTAAAACTCTCTTCTCACTAAAATCCCTCTTCTGCTCTATGAACCTAAAATCCTCCTCCCACTCCCCTTTCACAAGGCAGCTGTACTCACCCTGCTCAAACATAGATAATGTGTTCAGGAAGTGTAAGGTAAGGCAGCTTCAAATTCGAGCACAAGTGCTAGCCTGTATGAGCTTTAAGATGCTCAGTGGCTTTGAGACAGTGGTGTTCCAGCACTTGGGACTGGAGTGCTTGTAGGAGAACCGTCTACACTTCTAGAGCATATTCCTTTGTTTAATTAAAAAAATGAAGCTAATCTTTCTGAAACTACTTTATTAACTCCTGCTGCTGCATACATCTGAAGGTGTTAATAATCTTTCCTGGTTATTCTTAGGTTTCTCTACATCACAAGTTCTACAGTGAGATTTAACATTTTCAGTTTTGTTGGAAGAGCATCACATATTCATTTGCAGCTATTGTAGCAAGTTTGTGAAATATCTGTTTCCTGTTTTCACACTCTTTTTGTTTTCTCAACTCTTTTATGCCATTTGTATTTTAAATGGATATCATGAAGTTGTATGCAAAACATTTAATACATTTTTCACTGAAAATGCCCAAATTCATTTTCTACAAATGTGTGAAAAGCAGACCCTTTTTATTCTAAAAATGTATTTCTAACACTGCACCTTTGGATTCAAAATTTAACTTCTTCTGATAATGTTACGCACCTAAGATGTAAGCATGGATTCATGGATCTGAGGCCTGCATCCCTTAAAAATGTTGCCCCTTAAGACTCTGCTAATACTGCTTTATTTGGATGCCTTTACAGATCCCATTGCAATCCCTCACTTGCCAGCTTTGAACTTGACCTTCCCCTGCTAAGGATGTGCAACTTGAACTTTCAGTATTCTAATACTACCCCTAATACTGCCCCCAGACTCTTTGGTGCCCCTTCCCAATCCATCACATATCACTGCTGCCTCAGTGATTATCAAAACCTCTGTGTTTCTTTTATTATTTGTATCACCTTGTTCCATATACTAGTTCTCTCTGCAGTATTGTTGTTCTTCTTTTTCTAAAGCACCTCTAATTATTTTTCCTATTCATTAATTCTGCTTTATTTGATCTTTCATCTCCACAGGCTCAAGACATGCATTGTTTTTTTGTGTTGCCTTAATTTCATTGAACTATCGAATTACCTTACTCTTATCCAATATATTCACTTTTAACTCTTCTGTAATGACTTGCTTCATTCAGATGCTCTATCCCTCTTAGATACAGTTATATATTTTCTACTACCCTATTCTGTTACTTTTATTCCCCTGCACTATCTCTGTTAATAGTTCCAGACTGGCAAGGCCTGAAATATAACTGACGATAGTCCTCATATTTCTTATTTCTGTTGCCTGTTCTTTCTACATCAAAATATGATCCCCGCAGCTTCCTGCTATCTTATAGTCATAGAAAATGTGTATTTCTACTTTAACGAGTGTTTATGCCTAGCTCCTTCAAACCCCTACCATTGCTTTGTGATACACTTTTTAACCCACCCCTAGCCTGTCCAACTGTTCCAGAAGCATGATGAGAAAATCAGCTTCAGTTACTCCATCTTCAAATAAAATAAACCCAGAGCCAGAGCCAGAGTCCAAGGAACTTCCCAAACAAGATAAAAAGTATAAAGAAAGATGTTTATTTAGCGTTTTCATCCTCACGCAAGCAGGACTTCATCAGTTACTCCATCTCCTGATGTACCCATTTAATTTTCATCTTTCATGCTTCACTTATGTTCATCTTTATATCCTTCACTAGGGTCGTATCTGCAGTACCTTACCCCATCATTTGAATTGCCTTTGTCCTCCTAATGTTTTTATTGATAGGCTTCAGCTTCACAGTCGCAACCTTAATGTCATCTCCTGAACTTTCACCAAACATTTCAACTTTCTGCACTTTTTCTGTCCTTCATCTCTTGCCTAGGCCTTCCATTGCCCTAGTCTTCCACTGTGGATGATGTACATCTGAGTTCTGCTTCAAGTCATATTCTGTTTCCACCAAAGTTTGTCTCCAGTGTTAATTATAAGCAACCACAAAAAGGCAGGTGGGGGGGGTAAGCTTACAGATGATGGACCAGAGTAGAAGAGAAGTAAGAAAGCGTAGATGTTATACTTGTCCTGGAGATGTACAGCTACAGAGCCAGGATGTTCAGAGGTATTCTCTTAGATGTGTTTTGAATGCCTGGTGGTTTACGATAAGCATGAGAACATGTGGCATGTGGAAGGGCATTCCAGAGGGTAGCTACAGGTTTGAGTATAATGAGGCTCCCGATATGTTTTTGGCTTTAGTGACAAAGAGAAGTTTGTCTTTAGAGTCAGGAACTTTGTTAGGGTGATAGTGTTAAAGCCTGCCTTTTAGTGCTGGATACTTATCAGGGTAGTATATTAGAGTATAGGTTCATAGAAGGTTACTAGGCTAGCGGCCCTATAGCCTTTACAAGCCTAGCCATGTTAATCCTAAGTATCCCCGTTTTTTTCTTTTTGGGTTGTTCACAGAATGAATTTATGAACAGAGTGGGTCTGTGATCAACACCAGCTACCCCTTTCCATGAGGGACATGAGTGCCACACCAGGAGCAAATTTGCTGTCTCCCATCCAGTCATCTAGGTTGCCTTTGAATAGGGTCAATGGGCAGCTCTGTTTTAAGTGAATAGGAAGTCTATTCCAGAGAAGCAGCAGCCTCTGGGGGACATATCTGTCTCTCCTACATGTTCTGTTAATGTCACAAGCTAGGTTGAAATCCCTAGTGTGAATGACTCTTGTGCGATTTGACTTGTGGATGTGCAGCATTTCCATTAGGGCAGAGTTTGACATTGTCCTATAGGGCAGACACAAGTTACCTCTCAGGAGCCTGTAAGATACAGAATAAAGTGATAGGGATTTTAGCCTGTACATGTAGGTCATGGTTTGGAGTCCCTGTATTTTCTTAGTGAGAAACCTCTGAGGTCTGTCCAGCTGCTGCAGGTGTCTGGTGAGGTACATGCAAAAGGGTACATTATACTCTATTAGTGGTCTGATGCGGGACAAATACAGTGGAGTTATAACTTCCCCTGACCTGGATGTTATGCCCTTGCCAATGAGGTGCACTGTGTAGAAGGCTTTTCCTTACTACTGTGGAAACTTGGTTGTCAAATTTCAGATTGCTGTCAACCTGTTTTCCCAAGTCTCACACCACTGGGTTGGAATTAAGGGGGAGTGCTGTCCATATTGCAATTTGTAGGAATTCCATTCTTCCAACGAGAACAATAATGCATTTTTTGCATCTAGTTTTAGATCATGGCTTTGGCACAAATCATTTGTGTGTGTTAGCCCTTCTTGTAATATGTTGACATTGTTGGGGACTCAGTAATTGCTCCCAGGATGCAATCATCAGTGAACTTGGTGAGCCAAAGGCCATCTACTTTGGCCTGGACTTCTGAGAAATAGAAGCCAAACAGTAAGGGGCCCAGCACAGATCCCTGTGGTATTCCACTGGTGACAGGTCTATTGGTGGAGGTGGAGTCAACAATTCTGACAGAGCTGTAGGTGAGCCAATTGCCTACCCATCTAGTAACGTAAGGGTTAAGCCCTATCTTGGAGTTTCTCAATGATACTAGAGTGGGGATTTGTGTCAAAAGCCTTGGCAACATCAAGATAGGCAGTGTGCACTGTTTTACCTTCATCCATGGCTTTGGTGACACTCTCAAAGAAGTCCACCAGGTTTAATAAGCATGATCTAGCTTTAACAAAGCCAAACTGGGTTGGGTACAGAGTATGGAGGTCACCTGTGTCCTTATTGATAAGGTCCATAATAATTGTTTCCATGGCCTTGCAGATAAGGTTGGTTAGACTTATGGGTCTGTAGTTCCCAGGGTAAGCTGATGGCCCCACTTTGTGCAGTGGGATTAATGTTGCTGTTCTCCATTCTGCAGGAACTTAGGCGGTTCTCAAGCTATGAGTAAAGAGAGTGCCAAGTGGATCTGCTAGGTCTTGTTTTATATTGTTTAGTAAACAACCTGCTATATTATCTGGTCCCACTGAGGCCATGTTTTTGGCCTTGGCAAGTGCAGAGATGACCTGTTCTCTAGAGATACTAGGCAGAGGATTGGTGTCAGGTATACTTTGGGATATTGTAGGTGGGGATAGGGGGATGAAGTTTGTGCTGATTCTGTCAGCTAGCAGGTTGGCTATATTTTCCAGTGTAGTATGACTGATCCCATCTACAACCAGTTTGGCAGATAGCTGGGCATACCCTTTTAGACTTTGGACATAGTTAAAAAAAGCCTTATGATTATTCTTGGCTGGAGATATGAATTTAGTTTCATAATTTGCTTTAGAAGACTTTACAAGATTTCTGATGTTTGTTTGGGCTTAGGAGGGAGCTCTTCCTCTGTAGACTGATATCTCTCTTGCTTTTGGACAACAGTTTCTTCCTCTTGTTATATAATTTGTTTATACTTGAAGTCCACCACGGTGGCTTGTTTTTATAGGAAGACCTGGTTTTGATTTGGTCAGGTACAGCAGAAGTTATGCAGTCATTTAAGTGTTTGTATAGGGCATTTGAATGCACTTCTGCATAGTGATCATTGATGTTTGTGTTGCGGGTGGTATGAAGCTTTTTATACCATCACGTAGTAGGCTGTAGTTAGCTTTGGTAAAGTTTTTTTTATAATTTTTGTTCCTGTGAGGGTGTCAGTTCCAGTAGTTACTTCAAATGAAACTGATTTGTGGTCTGACCTAACCAGGGAACGCAACACGCATGGGGAAGTACACTGACCCCCATGCTGGTGAGTACTATGTCCAGAACATTAGAGCCCCTAGTGGGGGTGCAGACTATCTGTTCAAGAGCATTTGAGTTAATAAAGTCCAGTCACCTCTGGATGAGCATGTTTTTGCTTGTGTATGTCTCCCTGTCTATATTGAAATCTCCCATGATTAAGATGTTGGTCTGTATGACAGGGGATTCCAGTAAATTGAGGCATGCATTGTGCTTATCCTGGTTCATGGTGGGGGGATCTATAGCTAGCAATGTTGTGGTATGGTACTTTCCCAATAGTTAATTAGACATGGAGTAGTTTGAGAGAGTTGTTTTGTTGTTTTGACATTGCCTAAAAAAGGCCCTAAGGGGGAGGCAAGGGCCTTTGCTAGTATCCAAAAGTCTTGGGGAGACAGGTGCAGACCACCTCTAGCAAAGCAGCAAGGCCTGTCTACCATATTCTCTCAGGCTGACAGATACTGGATCCCCCTGGACTGATATCAGAAAGTGAGCCAATTGCTGAAGTCAATCATTTTTTGTTCCTGGGTGAGGGTAGGATACTGCTTAGGGCTAGGGACATAGGGCTAGGGACATACCTGTCTGGGACACATAATCAGAGAGTTCCATCATGCCTCTCTTCATATAGTACAGAGAGGTATGTCTCAAGTCATTCACTCCAACACGGACTATGACAGAGTCATACCGGTACTTGTGGAGTGACTAGAGTGCATGCATGATTTGTTGGATCCTGGCACCTGCTAGGCAGCTGACCATCACCTTCTCCTTGTTCAGTCTGGTGAGGGGGACATCTGTGTGTCTCACTATGGAGTCACCTATGACCAAGACATTTGATGTGTTTTGCCTTAGGGGATTATTTGTTGAGACACGGGTGTGTGTTGATATGTGTAGTGATTTCTTTTTGCTTAGTGGTGAGTCTGGGTAGAGTGCAATTCAGAGGTCTTTATTCTTTTGGTAGGCTTTTAGGGAGTACCTCCACATATGTGGGTTTATGTGTCATGACCTTATTTTGTGTGAGAGGTGAGGTTTGCGTGAGAGGTGAAGCATGTGTGCTGACAACCTGTTTGATGTCTAGTTTGTTTTTACATAAGTGAATTGACTCCAGTTCCACAGTGTATTTGCATCTCTCACATAGGATGTTAGTTTGATTTAGGAAAAAATGGTTGTCATTATACATGAGGCAGTTGCTGCATTGCTTTAAGATGCACATATCAATCAAGCTGGAAGGAGAAATGATGGGAAACTGCCCATCCACTGTGGCAGGATTTTTCCTGAAAGTGATATTTGGGAAGGAAGTGGGCTAGCTGGACTTTGTCACAAACAACAAAAATGAAGCAGTAATTCAATTAAATAAAGTTAACAAAGTGCTGTTTTCAGTTTTTTTTTTTCAGTGGATGCCTTGGATTTCAGTACAGATGCACTCCAGACTACTGGCTAAAGTTTCCAAATGTTGAGGAGCTTCAGTAAACTGAGCTCAAACCAATGCAAACCTGAAGCTTATATACAGGAATATTTAAACAGTTTCAACACAACTACCACTAGGAAAACCCAAACGGAGCCTTTCTCTAGCAATCCCCATCTCAGATGGGACCTAAGCAACACACTTTTGCCACAAGGGTGCAGGGAGGCCCTCTTAATGTCAGATGGCTGGTTTAAGAAGCACAGTGATATCAAACAGCCTACATTCAGCAGGTCTGAATCTAGCCTATGTGATGTAAGGCAAGGAAACACTATTTCTAGATGGGAAGGTATAAGGGAGAGTTGCTTAAAGGTCAAAATGAGAGTGTTTAGTAGTATACTATTAGATGACCTGCAGTGGTACCACCCTCTGCACAAACTGGCAGCTCTTTGAGCAGCTGTAAACAGTGGGATACTATGGAGAGTGTTTCCTATAGAGGATTTTAAACTGGAGATGTTTGCTTATATGCAGGCATGGGAAACCATGTTTGAGCATCATGGAAATGTGAGGCTTTTAAACCAGCAGGATGAAAGACTTTTCCAATGTTAACCCTCAGGCCAATCTGATAAAAACTCAATATCGACCAATATTTCCCACCTTGGATGGGTTGAATTTAGCTCTCTGCTCCCAGCAGAGTGCAAAAGAACCCTCCCAGTGTAAAACAAACTGACTTTGAGCTCAAGTGCAGTAACAAATCCTTTAGAACAGAAGTAAGAATTCCTGCAATATTAGGAATCCTTGGAAATAAGTTCACTAACCCTGACAAATGTTTACAACACACAAAAACTTTGCAAAACTTAGAAATATTTTGGCAGACTCAGAACAGCTTTTGCAGAATGCTGTTAAAACAACCTAAGAGCAGCACAATAAAAAACAGATGGAGTTTCTTTAACAAGTGCAAGCTAAAAAACAGTGATAAATTCAACAAAACAAATAAATGCAGCACAGAAGTGTTAAATGTCACTGAAACAGTCAGAGCAAGTGTAAATTAATATACTTGTATCAGCTTTGTATGTCCAGATGATTGTTGAAGCATTCCAAGTCTTGTAGTCACAGGTGTCCAAGCCAGTCACAAGGAAGCTCTGAATTAGTAGCTGACTATAGTGGTGGTGATATGGGAATTCAGTCCAATGTAGTTGTTTGAGCTATACTCATTTTACAGAGAGTCTTTATGTACATGAACTGCTCTACATTCTCATCTGCATGAAAACAGCACAGCTTGTTCCTTCCAGATGGGAACAAACAGCTATTCCACCGTGGCATTAATATTCTGGAACCAGACTGTGCAGCAGGTATCACTAGACTGCCATGCAATATCCTCTGCCCCAGTCACATGCTTAGCAGTCTCTCAGCTGTTATCTTTGAACCATGATAAACTAGAACTCTTTGTATTCACCCTTACCTCATACACGTAGCAACATATCATCAATTTCAGCCACCTTTTAGATTTATCATGCTGATTCAGCTTGTATAAGGCCCACATATATACACACACACATATACACACACACATATACACACACACACACACACACACATATATATATATATATATATATATATATATATATATATATATATATATATTTATGTATTTTATCACTCCGGTCCTCAGTCTTGACATTATTATTGCCAGTACACCAAAGGAGACCTTTAAAGTTTTCTTAAGTTACTTGTCCTACGCTCACTCTTGTAGGCCTCTCCATAAAGCTACTGATGTATTATTGGTTGAAAATTAAGCCTTCACCCATTTATTGCTTCTCAATAAAACTTTCATGTGCCTTATCTAACTACTCATGTAAAAATCTGCTCTTGGCGAAACTAATCCTTAACAATATGACCTTCATGCAATCTTCTGTTGTACTTCACAAACTATACTCCTCCTCTTTCCAGAACATCTGCAGCACTTGGACACACTTCACAGCAGGTCTTTGTCTATTGTCTCTTGCTTTAACTAATAAATAGTTGTCCACCAGCTCTGATTCACCCTATCACACTGTTTTGTTGTGTTGTACACCTTCTGTCATTAGTCCCTATGTCAGGCACTTAAGTATTGACTCTGTAAACCTCTACCTAATAAATCCCCTTGAATTCTTCATCTTCTTTTGGCTTTGCCCAGTTAGGGGTCGCCACAGTGGATCACCTGTCCATGTCCACTCATGACTGGCAGTGGATTTTTTATGGTGTCAAGTTGCCAGCCTGGAACACAACCTTCCACTGAAGGCACACACATGCACGCACTCATGCCTAGGGCCAGTTTAGAGTGTCCAATCCACCTACAGCATGTCTTTGGGATATGGGAAGAAACCAGAGCACCCGGAGGAAACCCACGTGACCTCAGGGAGGACATGTAGAATCCGCGCAGAAGGCACCCCAGCCGAGGATCAAACTGGAGAACCTCTTGCTGTGAGGTGGCAACACTAACCACTGCACCACCATGGCCGCCCAATAAATCCCCTTGAATGATACATGTAAAAATAGATTCAGTTTGCAGTCAATCCTCTAGATCTGCGTACAGCAGTATACCTACCCCCCAAGGTGACCCTTCACCGTAATTCACCACAGCATCATGCATCCCCTGACAAAGAGACTGCACGGAGCACTACATTAAGCAGCCTTCTTCTTTATTTACTAACTATTGCCTTCTTATTTACTCACTGACTATAAAACCTGCATTTGATTATGATGTCTTTCTCCTTCACCCTTGCCTATTTGAGACAGAATCAATGACCCATCTAGACATTGCACATAATCCATAATCATAATGTCAATGTTCTGTACATAACTCTGTTCTCTTGTCATTTAGGGACCAGTAAACCAAAAAAAAAAAAAAAGATATTTTTTATGTAGTTTCACAGTCACACCTTTGGGTAGACATCAAAAGGTGCTAAATATCCATTCTCTAACTTCTTTAATACTTCTTGCCGTATTGTCAACAACCTTATCTGCTGATCACGTAATGATGTGGACACCTACATCAGTCCTCTTTGACCTATAACTGTTGTGCACCAGAAAATAATCTAATCCTAGCACATCACAGCGAGTCTTTCTAAATCACTGCTGCTTCACTTTCCTCCTATCTGTCTTCACTCACTGCTTCCTGGTAACTCTCTTATGCTGCTTATTTTGATTGGCCCTTAAAATAAGTTTACTCAATGGTGATTGGTTAGTGCCCTCCTCTCCTTTGTCTTCCACTCAGCTAGAAACTTGTAAAGGAGAAGTGAAGTGATTATTATTAACATGCCAGTGCAGTATTAGAGGGTTCTGCACTTTGAGTGTGTCATCCTTGGGATGAGATGTTAAACTGAATTCCCATCCGCTTGAGTTGATGGATGCTCAGGTGGACATAAAAAATTCCATGGTACTTATTGAAATGAGTAATGGTGCTTTCTTTACAAACACTTATTTACATCTCTGTATTACAAATATATATACAACTTTTAAAATAAACATATAAATAAATCAATTTTGCTCAGGTGGACGTAAAAAATTCCATGGCACTTATTGAAATGAGTAATTGTGCTTTCTTTACATCTCTGTATTACAAATATATATATATATATATATATATATATATATATATATATATACAACTTTTAAAATAAACATATAAATAAATCAATTTAAATACATTCAACCCTTGCTCTTTATAATACACCTGTATATGTATTTATTCTGTAACTTGTAGATGTTTCCAATTTATATAAAATATACATCAGTATTCATACCACACTTTCATATCCTTCATGTTTATTAAAGTGCTGTATCACACTTTCAGTTTATAACATGTTTTACAAATGTGTTGCCCATTCCTGCATATGGGATTTCCAATTTATAAATAAAAAGGAGAGAAACATAGATATCATAGTTCTAATCCAAATCTCACCAACTGTCCCTGGTTATAAGAAGAATTTATAATATCAAAATATCAGCATTATATGTAATTGTTGTTTAGCAAAATCTTCATGGGTGCACAGTAGTTTATACCAGGAATTATTCACTCCACATAGCCTCTAAACATTTGGAAAATGTGTGAGATGGACATAGTCAACCTTATTTGTGTACAGTGCTAACATTTGTTGTTATTTATGAGACCCCTAGTATGTTGTTGCTTTGGGTAATTGCCAATTACATAACATCTTGGCATAGGAAAACCTTGCTAGTGATGGTCATTTCCTATTCTGAATATATCTATTGTGTTTGTACCATTCCTCTACTTTTACTGATTCTACTAAATTGCCATTCCATTTGGGTGGTGTTTCTGCATGTGGGATATCTGGGTTGTTTAATGCATTTTCATTAACACTGGTGGCTAGTATCTTTCTTGTTTTGTGTGATTTCAATGATATGATTGGTTAATTATTTATTATAAGTTGCAGATAATCCAAATCACACGGAAAGCAAACAAAAACTCCACCAAGTGAGAATTAAGCCACCATAAGCGCTTTTGTCCCCAAAAGTACACATTAACATGGAACTTCATCAGATGGCAGCAAGAATACATCATATCCTTTAAATACATTTGTTGTGTGACATCACTTCCCCCCAGAAAGACAGATAAAGAAAATAACCACAACTCATGCATTTTAAAGGTCAGCAATTATGAATAATCAGGCCATAACAATTATATATGTATATATGTATGCATCCTATAAAGCAACATTTTTTAAAAGTATATGTTAAAAATGTATAATAGAAAGTAAAAATAAAAAATAAAAAGTTAATAAAAAATACATCCTACAATCAACATGTATAGCACTACCATTTAAAACAGCTTAAACAGCTCTGTGCCTTGCATTTGCTCAAATACAACCAGCAAACCCAACAGGGAAAACCAGAATAGAAAACCTATGCTAATCATCTATGCAGTGCTTTTAGTTTTAGTAAACTAGAAATAGAAACACTGTCATTGAGACCTGGTCAGCATGTAGTATTCAAACGGAGCTGCCACATTAGCTCCGCTTTTTCTAATAAGTACTGCCAGGCCCCCCCCCCCTTTCCGAACAAGGTATTATATCTAAAATAAAGAATTTAAATGTGTGGTCTGGGTGTTGTGTAGTATGCCTAGCAAGGGCATTGAATTCAAACTTGTCCCTGATGTTCCTTACATGCTCACTTATTCTGACTTTAAGTTTTCATTCGTTTTTTCCTATATAAAAACAAGGGTATGTATCGCATATTGCACCATACACAACCCTCTCAATATCACATGAGCCCTTAAATCACAACCTTAGTTTAATATTATTGATTTTAACTTCATTATTCTCAAAAATAAAGGAACAAAATTTACATCTCCCACATTTATGAGTGAAACCAAACCCTGTACTATTCACATTACACTCCAATATATTCTTTACATTTCGACCTCTCTTATACACACAAATAGGTTTAGCAACAATGGAACCTCTAATGGCACTATCACTCATTAGAAGTTCCCAGTTTTTAGTCAAAATGTTAAGAACATTTTTACAGTCATAAGCAAAGGTAGTAAGAAAACACACTTTTGATGAACCCTAATTAAAGGCCATATTAAAATTACAAATAGCTTCTGTGGATGTGGCAGTATGGACCCAACCTATAACACCCTGATGTGGTGTTAGAGTATCAAGGCTTGATGGAGAAGTACTGGTCTGTGGATCTAAAATAGGCCAAAAATGGCCATTCCTTCTTTTTTTAACTACTTTACCCATGATATTTTCGATGAGTTCCCTGGGATAATCCCTCTTACAAAACATGTGCTTTAAGTTATTACATTCTATTAAGAAGTCATCCCATAGGCTCACCATTCTGGCCGCTCTAACAAATTAGCCCTTTACCACCCCTCATTTTTGAGAAAAGGGGTGGCAGCTTGTGAAGTGGAGAAAACTGTTAGAATAGGTCTGCTTTCGGTGTATTACAGTCACAAATCTATTAAGTACATAGTCTTTTATCAGCAAAACATCCAAATATGCTATACTAGTCTCTTCAATGGTGTGTGTAAATTGCAAAAAAGAGGTGGTAGCATTTATGTAATCCAGAAATGGATGGATTAGGTCCTTGGGCCCTTCCATAAAATAAAAATATCGTCAAGGAAACGGGTGTACATGTGGCAGTGTGGGAAGAAGGTAGACTGTGTCAAAAACCTCCTTTCCCATTCTAACATAACAATGTTAGCATATAACCCGCCACATGCCGCACCCATGGCCACCCCTTGACCTTGTAGATAGCATTTCTATCAAGTAGAACAAAATTGTTACGCAGCACCAAGTCCAATAAATGTACCAACATTATACACCTATCATGTTGCAGACCAACTGAAAAAAGATATTCAAAAAAATATTCTGTACCTATATCATGTGGAATTAGTATATTTCTTGTTTTGTGCGATTTCAATGATATGATTGGTTAATTATTTATTATAAGTTGCTTTATTGTGAAGCATGAACGTTACACACAAAGTTGTAATCATTGCCACAGAATACTGAAAAATGTGGATATAATCTCTTGATAGTATCTAACAAATTATTTTTACCACTTTAACATCCCAAGTATCCATGATAGAGTATTTCCCAGAAGATACTCATTTTTTTCCAGCATATCACATTGTCATCAATTTTAAGATTACTTCATACAAAGGACAGCAGGGCTATGGATTTTCATAGATTTTTCCATCTATCCTTTAGTTATCATAACATTGATCTTGTCCCCCCCCCCCCCAGATTCTGTAGTTTGTAAGAGGGAACAGAAATGGTTCCATTTCTTTGAAGTGATCTGGTATAGACCTCAGGGATAAGCTAAGGGCATTGGGTAGAGCTTTTTACTTTAGTGTAAAACCATTCGCTGAAGCTATTTCACATCTGCATATAAATAGTGAACCAAAGCCTCTCTTTGCTTGCTGGATAAATAGATTTTCCTGCTTATTTATGGTGCTTTACCTTCCCAGATAAAGTCCAAAATCAAGTTTTGTATTTTATTGTTATAAGGTGAGAAGGTTGTTGGAGGGAGATGCCTTCATATAAGCAACGCTTTTGGTAATAAGTACATTTTACAGTTTGACTCTTACCTAGGAAGGGTAGACATTGTTTTTTTTTCCATTTATAAATGTTGCACTTGATATTATTGGCAATTGGGATAATATTTGTTTCTGCAAACTTTTCCAACTTTAAATAAAGGGCCAGATTCACGAAGGCTTGTACGGAGTCTAAGAGTAGAGTAAGACTCCAGACATCCAATACGTCTGCCGAGCGATCCAGCAACAGCCGGCAGGGGCGTGCATGAGAGCTCCTAAAACGACTCTTGCACGGACAGTGTTATGTTATGCAAATTACCTCATTTACTGCTGAAAGCTATGCAAATGAGGTAAATTTGCGATCCAGGAAACACTAACCTGTCCGAGTAAGAGTAGAGTTATTTGCAGAAATGTACTCTGTTGGTAACGGAGTACCGTTCTACAAATAGCAAAACGGAGCTATGACAGCTCCAAATAAAGGATGCATCCAGTTGAAGAAGCATGCCAATGGCCAAATATAAGGCTATTGGCATTTTAATCTATTGCAAAATATTAAAAATATTTTTTTTTTCCCGATCTCTGATGT
The DNA here is from genome assembly GCF_019279795.1 of Protopterus annectens. Classification (NCBI taxonomy): domain Eukaryota; kingdom Metazoa; phylum Chordata; order Ceratodontiformes; family Protopteridae; genus Protopterus; species Protopterus annectens. The sequence goes on along the minus strand of NC_056728.1, from coordinate 1,788,420,228 downwards.
TTAAGCGTAGTGCAGCTACGCGCAAACGTGCGGCGCTATAAAAACCAGAAAATAAAAACAAAAAAGCCAAAAATAGGCATTTTATGAAAAATATTCCTCTGCCATGCAGGTGAATGGCAGGCTGAAGACAACATGGCTACTGAGTAGTGGTTGCTAAGGGGGGAAGCTCAGTTTGAGAGATGTAACCAAGCATTAGTAGGCAATCCTATGCAAATGAGGATAAGGATAGTAAATCCCAATTTTCCCTGCCATGTGAACCATGTCCCTAGAGTGTAAGTGTAGGATTAGGGAAGTATTAGAGTAGAAGATAGGTGACATCATGAGGGGGTATGTATCAAAGACTGTAAGCTTATTGGAGCAGAGTGGCATGTGTTTGCTGTGAGTTACTCAGGACTGGAAGAGGCGTGTCTACAGTTGTCTGAACTGAAACCCAGAAACCGAAGGTGTACGCCGTGGATATCACCAAAGTTTCTTGCAAAGATGCTTACACTGTGTGCGCGCGTGTGCATGTCTCTAAACCCGTCTAAGCCTGTGTGCACGTGTGTGCACCCGTGTAAGCCTGTGTAAGGCTGTCTAAGCCTGTGTGCATGCATGTGCACCTGCCTAAGTCTGTGGAAGCCTGTGTGCACGCGTGTGCACACATGTGCGCGTGTTTGCGCTTGTTTGCGCGGCGCTGCCCCCTGTGGAAACAGAAAGGGAAAAGGAAGGAAAAGAAGTAGTAGGAAGTTAACCAAGGAGAACTAGCAGAGCTGCCAGGTGAAATCAATCAGAATCAGCCAATTACACAGGCAGTACACTAGCCCAGCCCAGCACTTAAAACTCTGCAAACAACATTCCCCCATGTTTTTCTCAGAAACACTGCAACACTGCAGTCTACAAAGAGAAGTGAAAACTTAAAAAGCTTAATTGAGACAAAAAATGTTAGGGACTGCCATTGATATTATAAGGCAACATGTGCAAGATGCTGAGGGTGATGCCATTGCGAATGCTATTGAGCAACCCACAGTGAGGAGACGGAGAAGAGTGTACAGACCCAGGGTAACCTACCAGGGGCTACATGAGCTGGAGATAGTGGAGTGCTATAGAGTGGACAGAGACCTCCTGCAGCAAATTGTTGAGCTGTGCAGGCCACGCCTCACACACAGAACCAACAGAGGGGAACCCATCCCAGTGGAAACCAAGGTATGTGTTGGCCTAAGAATACTAGCAACAGGTACCTTCCAGAGACCAACTGGTGATATGATGGGGATTTCACAGGCATCAGCATCCAGGGTACTGCATGAGTTCCTGAATGCCATGTCAGCACATGTCAGTGATCATGTATATTTCCCCAATTCTCGTGAAGTATTGGCCAGCAATATGCGTCTCTTCCAGCAAATAGCGGAATACCCTGAGGTAGTGGGTGCAATTGACTGCATGCACATACACATCAAAGCACCAGCTAGTGAGTGGGGTAGGGCCTACATCAACCGCAAGGTCTTCCACCCCATCAACTGCCAGGTCGTGTGTGATGCCCAGGGCATAATACTGAATGTGTGTGCTGGCTGCCCTGGAATCTACCACGATTCCCATATCTGGCATCTGATGCAGCTGTACCAGACATTTGCCAATGGGGACATCCCTGACAGTCACCTAGTGAGGGTTGCTGGATACGCACTGGTGCTGTGGCTGATGACACCCATCAGAAATGCACACACACCTGAATAAGAACTCCATAATGAGGCACACGCACAAACACGAAATGTAATCGAGCGTGTGTTTGGGATGCTCAAGTCACAGTTCCAGTGCCTGGACACATCTGGTGGAGCCTTGCAGCACTCACCAACTACATGTACCCAAATTGTCATGATATGTACCATGCTACACAATATGATCCTGCGAAAACAGCTGCAGCAGGAACAGCATGGGGCAAGGCCAAACAGCCCCCCACCATTGCCAAGGCCTGCACAGGCACAGCGTGACTTGGAGGAGGAACAACCTGAGCCTGCCCCAGTAGGCAGAAGGAGGCATGCCCAGTATGCCTTAGCCTTGGCAAAGAGGCAATGCATAGCACATACACTGGCTCAGTAGGAGCCCTTGAAATGATACCTCTCTTTGACTCGCACATAAAATAAAAGGGATGCCTAACTTGTCACTACCTGTTTCCACACATGTATAGGGAGTGTACTATGTGCATCTGACACAGGCAGCCCTGCAGCACCACCTGAGGCATGATTGCCAAGTTTTAAGCAATATAAAGCAGTGCTAAGCAGCTTTTACCACTATTTTGTATATGTAAACAAAATTCATGCTCATATCTGCTTTACTGTTCTTTAAGCAGTCTGGTCTGCCCAGCATGAAAATAAAAAGCAGTGACAGGGCTCGAACCCAGGATACTGTGCACTATAGTCACAGTACTGAACCACTAAGCCATGACAGCATTTCACTGGCACAGTCACAGCAGGACAATTGTACACTAATGCAAACACAAAGAAATGCTGTAGCATGCCCCTAAAGAGGCATATAGGTAACCTCCCCCACAGGCCTATGCAGACAGAGAACAGCAGGCCAGGTGGTGTGATGTGGGTTGGGTAGGCTATGAATTCGTAATCTAATATACGTGACAGTGGACGCTAAGATCTGTAGTACAGTAGTATGCCTCAAGCCAGTACGATAGGCAACAGTACAGACTGAAATGGAGTACCTTACATAGCAGTGCAGGCCTAGCAAATGTGTGTATGTGTCAGGTAAACCCCTCATCCTATGTACACCCACAATAACAATCAGGTGTGCCCCCGGGTAGAAATGTACAAAGAATAGCTGTCCCCCCTGTATGTAGAAATGTTGATAAGTCTATGCAAAGTGTCTCATGGTACATATAGTATAAATGTCTATAGTGGCTGTGCTCACACACTTCAACAAATGTAGTGGATTTCATTCAGCATCACACTGAAAGGTCATACTGGGCATGCTCACACACTTAAATAAATGAAGCAAATGTCAGGCAACAACATACTGAAAGGTCATACTGGGCATGCTCACACACTTAAGCTAAATATGGAGGTGATAATAAGGGATCTATGGACAAATGTGGTTAGTCATCTCTACTTCCAGAAACACATTCACAAAGTGCTCAGAAAATCATGCTATGTGTTCACACAACCTGCCAAGGTCTGTGCATGTAGGTCAAAGGAGGTTCCCTCTACTCATCAGTCATCAGACCCATCAGAGAGTACCACAACACACTTGCGATGAATCTGACTAGGCATCGTCAGCAGCTGGAAAGACCACTGAAGTACCTCAACAAGAGGATTACTGGCCTCAAACAGTTGCTCCATGCAACAAGACTGAATTTAACCCAATCTGTACTCTGTTGCATACTGTCTACTCAGGAGATCTCCGCACAACAGACAGGTCCATGTCATGGCAACACTCAGATCTGTTCTGAGCTACAGCTCAATGGCACTAAATATACAGACTCAACTGATATTGCCAACATCCTGGCAGATAGGATCAGTGTTAACTTTACCCCGCTCTCACCCATGAAAGAGCACATCACTATAATGGAAGACTGCAAAGTTGCTGTCATCACAGCTGCACAGGTAAAAAATACTCTCCAAAGCCAGTATCACAGCAGCCACGGGACCAGATAACCTCCCAGGCTGTGTTCTATACAAACCACAGAAAGAACAGGCACCACACCAATGTACCATGTTCAGTCATAGCCACACCTCAGGCTTTGTGCCAGCTGAATGGTGCACAGTGACGGTTATCCCACTACACAAGGGTGGAGACACCATGGACACCAGGAACTAGCACCCCATTAGCCTGATGAGCCTGCCCTTCAAGGCCATGGAATGTATCATCATACAACGTATAAAAAATACAATTGTAATCCTCAAACCCTGGACTTCAACCATGTTGGGCTTGTAAAATGCAGATCATGTCTCCTAAACCTGAGAGATGACATTGAAGCAGTCACCAGAACCGTAGACAAGGGTAAGGTGGTTCGCACAGCCTATGTAGATCCTGCCATGGCTTACAACACCACTCCACACTCTGTAAATATAGATAAACCCAATAAATGAGGTATAAATTGCTATGTCACAAGATGGGTTGCCAACAGGCTTACTGACAGAACACACACTGTGAAAGCAGACTCCATGTATGACTTTGGACCAGTGACGAGTGCAGTACCACATGGTCCAGTCCTGGGTCTTGTCCTGTTTAGTATCTACTTCCCCTGAAGTAAACTTTAACATGGAAGGTCCGTGGCTACTGAAGTTTCCAGATGACTGCAAACTAGGAGCCATAATCGTAAACACTAAAGATGTGGACATCCTACAAAAGGGCTTCACAGAGACAGATGGCTGTTGTCAAAGCCATGGGCTCAAGCTCAATGCCAAAATGTGCATTGTCATCCCCTTTGTTAAAAACTCTGTAGCCATGAACTACAACATAGGTGGTAGTATACTTAACAGTGAAAGTGTAACAAGAGACCTTGGGTCACAGGTGGACAGTGGACACAACTGTCATAATCACATCCCCACAGTAGTCAGGAAATCCTCCTATGTGGCACACCTCATCACAAAACGTGTCTCATGCAGAATAGAAGAGGACATTGTTCCCATCTACTCATCACTCACTAGAACCATAATAGAGTACAATGCCCCTTTTGCTATGTACCTCACAAGACAACTACAACAACTGGAAAGCTTGCAGCAATACCTCACAAAGAGCATTAGCGGCCTGAAATACATGCCATACACAGACCATCTCAAAATGCTCCAGCCGTACTCCCTTGCATATCGCCTACTCAGAGGTGTTCTCTGCCTAACATACAAAGCTATGTCAAACACAGAGCTGTTGGACATGCTCCACGTAAAACACTCACATTCCGTCTGATCTTCAGACCCAAAACCACGAGTGAAATACCAAAGGAAGGGGTGTATCCATTTACCTTATGGATACCCACACCTACAGGTTAGTGGCACAGCACGAGGCCTTGGAGACCATGCAAGTGCAACTAAAATTGGGCAAAGCTGCTTATCAGATTGTAGCCTGCTACAGATCACCTACCTTGTCTCAGGAACCTCACTCAGTAGTCCTGAGAACAGTGGAAAATACAAAGGTCCTATCAAACACCATTATATGAGGAGATTACAACTACCCAAACATTGAGTGGGAGTATTACTCGTGTACAACGTCCTTTGTCCAATGTTTCCTAGAGTTTAAAAACTCTAACACCCTGGAACAGCTGGTCACCATGCCCACTAGAGGTGACAACATACTGGACCTGATCATCACCAACATGGAGTACCAGTGTACCACAACAGAGATAAACCCCTCGCTGGTAATATCAGATCATAAAGTAATCACACTGGACATCCACATCCCCCCCCCCCCAGTCAATGAAACCACTGTGAAGACATTTTTAAAAGAAAACTGCACACTTCCCAAGACCAAAGTGGAAAGTTCTAAAGCCCCCTTGCTATAGGATAATGCCATACAATCTGCCGAATAATTTACAAGTGCATCCTATGAGCATCTACAGGGATGCATTGATCGAGACATCCCAAATAAAACTAAGATACACTCCTCCAAAAATAAGAAACCAATCTGGTGGTCATCGCCCATAATTAAGCTAGACAACAGCAGGAGGAAACGAACACATGATAGAGCAAACTCCACAAATGGAAAGGCATCATTGATCATTATTAGGAAGAAACAATGATCGCTCATAAAACAATCTAAGGCCAGTTTCTAAAGACAAATTGCCAAGGAATGTAAGAATAACAACCACAAAGCCTTCGTTAGCTATACCAAACATGTAGGCGGCAACTTCCAAATATGCTGTCAGCTACTGAAAAATGGCAAGAAATACACTGAACCAACTTACACTGCCCACATCCTGGGGGACAGGTTCAGTGCAAACTCCCCCCCATCACCCCCAAAAGGGCCTGTGTCCATCCCAGAAGAATGAAGAGCCCAGACTTCATGGACATGCAGGTAAAGACAGCCCTCTCCAAAGCTAAGAACACAGCATCAATGGGACTGGATGGTGTCACAGGCTGTGTCTTACATCAGCCCCAAAAGGAACTACACCCTCACCTACATTCACTGTCCAGACTCAATCGTACCACAGGCTATGTACCCAAAGAATGGCATACACCAACAGTCATCCAGCTCCACAAAGGGGGTGCCACAACAGAACCTGAAAACCATTGCCCTATAGGTCTACTCAGCCTGGTCTGCAAAGCTATGGAGCAAATTATCATGGAACCCATAAACAGAGACATTGGGGACCTCCAGACACTGGACTCTACCAAACTTGGCCTTGATAAAGGCAGATCCTGCCTCCTAAACCTAGTTGACTTATTTGAAACAGTTACCAAGGACATAGATGGAGGTGAAAATAGTCCACACAGCCCACCTGGACCTCTCTAAGGACTTTCTACACCATTCTCCACTCTGTCATCATGGACATGCTTACCAGCTTGAACATTGACATTGACAGCTATGTTACCGGATGGGTGGCCAAGTGGCTCACAGATCAAAAACACATGTTCAGGGTTGCAGGTGCCATGTCTGACTCTAAACCAGTCACAAATGGCATCACACAGGTCTTGGTCCTGGGACCCCACCTGTTCAGTAGATACTGCTCAGAGGTACAGGCAAGCACGGGAGGAGTATGGCTGAACAGGTTTCCAGATTACTGCTAACTGTGGTCCATAATCAACTCTATGGCTGACACAGATATCCTCCAGAAGGGTCTTACAGAGACAGATACCTGGTGTCAAAACAGTGCCCTCAAGCAGAATGCCAAAGAATGCATAGTCATCTCCTTTGGATAAAACAAAGTGCACACAAATTACCACATAGGTGGTAATCCGGTATGTACACAGAAAGTCATTATGGCCCTGGGGACACAGGTAGATAGTAAACTCTCCTTTGATGAGTGTTTAGACATTCCTTCTATGTAGCCCACCTAATGTCACCTAATGTAACCCACTTTGTCTAGTCCGATGATGTCACCATCCTATAAATATACCTGTGGAAAGGAAAGCTCCAACAATGTGTATAGCACGTCGTGTAAATGCGTACTCCTCTAGTATCATGAAGTAGTTAGGTAGGGATTTGAATCCTGCACTTGAAAAGTGTGTGTGTGTGATCTCCTTGGAGAAGAGCAACCTTTTTGGAGAGTAGTAAAACACCTTAAAAGTGGTATACAAATCTTTCTCAAGTCTGATGATGTCACTATCCTACAAATATACCTGTGGAAAGGAGCACTCACAGTAATGTGTATAGCGCGTTGTGCAAATGCGTACTCCTCTAGTATCATGAAGTAGTTAGGTAAGGGTTTGAATCCTCCACTTGATAAGTGTGTGTGTGTTTGTGTATGATCTTCTTGGAGAGAAGCAACCTTTTTGGAGAGTAGTAGTAAAACACCTTAAAAGTGGTATACTAATCTTTGTCAAGTCTGATGATGTCACCATCCTACAAATATACCTGTGGAAAAGAGAACTCCCAGTAATGTGTATAGCGCGTCATGTTAATGCTAGTATCATGAAGTAGTTAGGTACGTGTTTGAAGCCTGCATTTGGTGAGTGTATGTGTGCTCTATGTGTGTGACACTGTTGTTCAATGTGTTGTGGGTTTTGATTTTACTACTGTATGACATATCAGTATGACAACAGTATGTGCACTGCACATGTCAGTTAGCTGTGTAGCAAATACATATACATACATGTGACCTCAATTATTTCATAGGTGGGAACCTTGCTTTCTCCATGAACACATCTGTCATCTTTGCCAGAGTGTGCTGCCGCTTTCCAGACCTTAGGTCACATCTGTATGCTTGTGACAAGACCAGCCACTGCAGTGATCCCTGGCCTAGGTCATCCATGTCACACACACTCATTACGGTTTCTATTGAATTGTGTGAGTGAGGGTTTATGGCTGAGGTATATTACAGACCTGTTTAAACGCAGCAAAGTCTGTCAATGATGGCTATTCATTATAGGTGTACAACAACCTTTGTGGATATGCATGCAGACCCCTTATTGCTTATGTGATCCAGCGAGGGATTTCTAAATACATTTGGAAATGTGATTACCAAAGTAGAGATGACGTAACACTTGGCTACATGTACACATTGGTACCTGTTCAACATGTTGGTGGCTACTACCTATGTGGTACTGTGGAGATACTATGTTTCGTAAAGGTGGGTGACTATGCTCTGGTTGGCTTATAGCTTTACAGCATGGGTTTGACAACAGGTATCTGTCTGTATGATACCCCTGTGGAGGATGTGTGTGTCATCTGGAGAATGCATTATAGGCCACAGTATGCATTTCCAGACGTGAACGGACATATCCCTACTGTGATTGCTTGTACCTAAGAAATCTATATGGCAAACAGGAGTGGTCTCAGGAATGGGTGCAGGTGAATACCACTGGTTACTGGCATAGTATAGTACCTGAAGGATCCAAATGTTACTGTGTGTCCTACATCTGTGTGTCAGTTGTCAAGACATCATCTAACGATTGTTTATGGTCAGGCTGTTGAGGTTATGTATACTACCAGAATGCAAAACAATGAAAGATAGTAACAGAATCACCCACAGCACAGTGTCAAATCATGTCATACACACATGTGTACTCAAGTTCCAAAATGTGTGTAGTACAATGCATACTGGCCACCAATAAAAACTATGGAGTGTTACTGTGTAACACAGAGCATGTCACCCTGCCCATGTGTCCACTATGCACGTACATGCAGACAGTGCACCTCCACCATGTTCACAAATGTACACCTGCAAATCTATGCTACACATATCCCACACGTACTGTCCACTCTCTAACACATGATGCCAATACTACACACATCAGCCAAGTGGCACGTGGGTGGACAATACACTATTGGAACTAACACTGGTGTAAACAATACTACATTGACAATCATAGCTTTAATGCATCATGCCTGCGCAGCTACACCTTCAAGGATATCATTACACTCTACTGCTGACAACATGTTAACATTGCTATACTGCTGTAAAGTCACCCTGTGCATCAGCACCATGGTAGCCTGTTCCTGCATCAATTTTACAGATGACAGGAGGTGGCACAGATTTCATCATATGCACAGGGTGTGCTGTTGGTTTGCCAGAGGCCTACATTGAGCCATACAATTGACATCTATGTGTGTGTGTGTGTGTGTGTGTGTGTGTGTGTGTGTGTGTGTGTGTGTGTGTGTGTGTGTGAGGGCCAAGAGTACTGCTATGGGCCAATGTTGATGCAGTGTGTGTGGGTATGTGTTAGCCCTAGGTGTCTGTTTTTTTTTTTTTTTTGTGTGTGTGTGTGTGTGTGTGTGTGTGTCTGCATGCACACAGTTTCACCATGTGGCTGCCATATACAGGGATTTGTGGGACAGCCACAGACTGTACCTGCCAGCCTTTACAGATCACTGTCTCTGGCCATGGACACGGTACCTGTGCCTGGTAGGTGTGCTACTGACAGTATCAGGTACTAAGTCAGACTGGGTACTATCCTCAGAGGTGGACAGATGTACACTGGACCCAGGTCCCTGTTGGGACTGTCCAGAGCCATGTGCACGTGGTCTTCTAGGATGGTCTATGGACAGCCCACCCCCAACATTGCTGGGGCTGGTACTGGCACTACGGGAGTGGCTGTGACTTGAGAGACGTCTGCGGCGACTGCCAGCTGCTGATGTTGCTGGCATACATCCATGCCAACGTCTCAACCATCCCGCACTGTCCTGACACATGGACATGACATTGCGGAGGACATCTAATGTCTCACCCCAGTGTCTATCAGTGACCTCAGTGTAATTACAGATGGCATCTGCTAGGTCATGGATACTGTCAATTACAGCGGTGTTATGTGCCCTCTGTGCCCTTAGTCCCTGTCTGGTGTACCGTTCCATACGTGCCTGTGCCTCCATGACAGCCTGGAACATGCATGAGGTTGTAAGACCTGTGGCACGTCTGCCAGGGGCATGATGAGCAGCAGTGCTCTGACGAGAACCCCTGGATATCTGCATATGTGGTACCCTTCCAGACATCTGGGTATGGCTACTGTGTTGGGATGCATGTGCCATAGATACCACACTGTCCTGGCCAATGCCAACTGTACACTGTCCCTCAGCTAAGGGCATTGGTGATGGATGTATTGGCAGTATGACTGTGTGCATGGATGGGGTGGAAACTTGTGTTCTGTCGATTGGTGGCCTAGTGACAGACCCTGGCAAACATGCCTGTGCTTCAACACACCTATCCTCATCATCACTATTTTGCTCAGTGACATCAGGTTCCCTGCTGCAGTGAACCAGCCCAACCTCAGCACCTATGAGAGGAAGACAGGAAACACACTTTACGACCTGTACATGATGTCGGAACACATGCACACATGCACACAAATATACTCCTCACTTAAACAGACACACACACGCACACACACACACACACACACACACACACACACACACACACACACACACACACCACCAGCAATCCAGAACATACTCAATAGCGGTTGATGGTGAGGTAAAGTATCACAAGCCAAACAGTCATATCACATGTGTTAGCATGCAGGACGTGTGTTGCTCAACAACATGCAGTGTGGGTGTAGACAGCCCTTGCTAATAACAGTATACATGACTCTGATGCATGTGTGTTGTTGTTCAATGATTGGCCTCACCCTGGAACGCAATGTGTACATGGACACAACATTGCTGTGCAAGTATTGAAAGCTCTGCAATGTTCTGTGCACCATCAATCACAGGTATACATACCATGGCTGCATGTGTATCTGTGTGTCACATAGATATCTATTTCTGATTAGAGCGTCTGTGTCTTTAGATGATAATTGTGGACACAGGTTTAGCACATGCATGCTATGTATACACACAGGATGAGTGGTGCATGTATACCTGATGGAATACCATTGCTCAACATAGCCATTGTACAGTGGTTATGGTGAGTGTAGGACATATTGTGTACATGCCAGTGCCAGCCATGACATGTCATGCTACAACACAACTGCAACATTAAACATCACACATACCCAATGTGTGTCATGTGACCTATACACTCCATAGCATTACAAGACATATATGTGTCACTTTGTACAAATGGTGATTGCTATGCATATTGTGTATAGGTGCATATGTTTGTACATACACAACAGTGAGGTGCATAGCAATGAATGCTATGTGTAGTACTGTGGTTACTGTAACTGGATGGGGTGTAGTACCATGAGCCAGCATCATGTAGCATCATGTGGTCACTCAAGGCTACTAATGTGTGCCAGACTGGCACCTAGCATGCTGTACCTGAACTGCAGTACCATGGCTACATTCACCATTTCACAGCCAGTTGTTACATGGGTTTGTAAGGTGCCCAATAGGGAGCATTGCCTAACATGAATGTGTCATGTGTTGCAGAGTGTCGCACAGCCCCATGATAGGCCCCTGCCCCTCAGGTATATTATGTGTGCTGTGTGGATGACATTTGGGATACTGGAGTGTGACCTTACAGCGGGTGTCTGAATATGCCATGTGTAGCATATTAACATGTACCGCGTATGACAATGTTGTGTATGTTGTGTGCATGTGCATCGACTCTGCCTATCTAATGTCCACTACAGTTTTGCCACACTTGTGTGGGATGCTCTGTGTATTGCATGTGTTTGAGGCAGCTACACATGCTACTGGGATGTGCATAGTCTCACAGCAAACATGCACAGCATGCATTATGTGTAGGTGTGTTACATGTACATGTCCTGCACCTCACCTATGACATGCACATATATCATGCAATATTAAATGTAGAACACGCTCACCAGCATGGGTCTGCTGTCTTGCTGTCACACCAGAGGGACCTACAAGGATATGAGACAGTTTGTCAATGGCAACAACTATGGCATTGCTACTGAGGGTTTGCAATCTTACAGTAGTACAATGGTTGACAGTCACAGGCCTACAGATTATGTTCCAAATTATCAGTATTGCACAACACCAGGCTCCACAGCTTCTAACTACACAGTACACATCTCACATATGCATGATCTACCAATAGAGGTAACAGTAGTCTACAGATATGCCATGTTACCTGCACGCTCCATGTCAACTCGCTGGGTGGCTCCGGCCTCCATGATGATACATGTTTGCTGTTGCTGTTGTTGGCCAGGAGCCACCAGGCTGAGGAGCAGCTCCTCCACTCTTGTAAGGGGGGGATGGATGGCTACCCCACCACCTGTGGCAAGCTGTTGTCTACGGACATCAGACGCAAGCTACCGGACATGTCTAAATAAATCACTGCAGTGATGGTGTACCTGCTCATATGTCCAGTTATGCATGCCTATGTCATTTACCCGACGGACAACATCTTGCCACAGTGCAGTCCGCTCATGCTGGTCCTGGCTGGTTCTTGAGAACAGCAGGGTGTAGTGCTGAACCAAGCTGGTTGTGATCTGCTCCTCTTCAGCTGGGCTGTATGTCAGATTGTGATGGTGAGCCATGACCCTGGAAGACAATGAAACAATATGTGTGAGCAAGGCATGTGGGCACACTTAACATTCTAAAGTACAGATATCACTAAACTGCCATATATAGCAACCTGGTGGCTGTCAGAGGATACACACTTTCAATACCACATATCAGTGCTCATATCACAACTGCCTGACAGCACCTGGCATGCTCTATATATCAAACCATGTTCTGCACAGCAACAAAGAGAAACCAGTATGTAAGACTATACAACTGTACATGTCACATTGTATGTGACACAATGCACCACCTAGCCACAGGAGGTATATATCAAGCTAATGCATAATGAAATATGTCATCCATTGCAATGATTGTAAAGTCCAGTTATGGTATTATCAGTATACCACACTAGTTGTTGGTGGCAAACCTCTGCCTAACATATGTGCACATTCATTAGTATAGGTGGCATACTGCTGTACTAGACTATACATGTTGTTAGGTATGCACATATATCCTGTAACACACATATGACTGAGGGCATGTTACAGGCATACCCACACACACATCACACATACATACAAGACACAAAGGTATGACAACCCAGATGAGCTTTACCTGTGTACCATACAGTACTGTGTGTCAGTACTTACAAAACATTATCCCTGAGGTATGTGATCTGTGAGGACTACAGGGAACACACATAACAGTGTTTCCAAACAATGTGGACATACACCATACTGTGCTGTTTAGGCATACAGCTTCAGGTAGTACTACCGTTCATACGGGATTTGGATTCACCAGCAGTACCAATCAATAAGCATACATGTACTGCTTTAGCCTACAATGGCACACCCCAGTCCACACCAAGGGACTACGTCAGACCATATGCCATACTGCTTTTTCTGCCCAACAATAGCATACACATCTTTTGCTGGGATCAGAGCTAGGACACAAAATAGCATGACGGAAACAGTTTCCCACTAAGCTATCACACATTGACAGGACCTCGACACATTCAACATCACACTCAGTCAACCTCACATAGCAATTATTGCAACAAGTACATGTCGGTGTGTATCGGTTCATAGGTAGGTAATAGGCTATTGGCCCTGGGGTCTATAGAAGCCTAGCCATATGCTACCCCTGGCCTTTGACACACATGTAATCTAATTTCACGTGCCCCTGTCCAGCAGAGCCACAGAGGTGATTCCTGGTGTGTATTTCCTATCTCCAATCCAATCATCAGGATTATTCATGATGACTGCTAATGAGGAGCTTGGTTTGCTATTGATAGGTGGTTTGTTCCAGAGTATGGGATGTCTCTGTGATAGGAATCTATCCCTCCAGCATGTTCTGTCTATTGAGATGACAAAGTTTAGGTCCCTAGAGCGTGTAGCTGGTAGGGATTGTGATCTGTTTACATGGAGCATGTCCAACAGCTCTGGGTTTGACATAGCTTTGTATGTTAGGCAGAGGTCACCTCTGGGTAGGCGGTATGCAACACAGTCTAGCTATGGTTTTGTGAGACGGTCTGCATAGGGCATCTGTTTGAGGCCAGTATTACTCTTTGTGAGGTATGTCTGTGGCCTTTCTAGTTGCTGTAGATGTCTTGTGAGGTACATACCACATGGGGCATTGTACTCTATAATGGGTTTTATGTGTGATGAGTAGAGGGGAACACTGACCTATATTTTCCTGGATGACACACCTTTTGTGAGGAGGTGTGCCATGTAGACAGGTTACATGACTAGTGTGTCACTGTGATTATCAAAGGGGAGACTACTGTCCACCTGTGTCTCATGGCCTCTTATTACACTTTCGGTGATAAGTAGACTACCACCTATGTGGTAGTTCATGGGTACAGAGGTTTTGCCAGAAGGGATGCCAATGCAGTTTCAACATTGAGCTTGAGTCCATGGCTTTGTCACCAGGCATCTGTCGCAGTAAATATGACCCTGACTCTCTCTCTCTCTATATATATATTTATATATATATATATATATATATATATATATATATATATATATATATATATATATATATATATATATATATATATGTATATGTATATATACATATACATATTAACATCCATTGGTGTACATATAGATATACATATAGGCACATATGCAGTCCGCCTTTCATGGTGGGAATATCAATTATGCGAAGGTTGTGAAGTATACAGTTATGTAATAATATTGCACAGTGTGGTGCGGAATACATTGAAGGTGTTCTCAGCCCATGTAGCTTTAGCAGGCCTCACTGGCTGCAACACTGCAAACCTGACAAATCATACCCACAGCATTTAACCACCACATGTCATATACCAGCACTGTATGCTGTCTTGTTTGCCACACACTACAACCTACATAGAAATATGCACATAACAACCTTCACCAACATATATATATATGTCCACCCTTCACAAACCGTTGCAGTATGTCCCTTGCTCTATGCACATGTGCAAATGCTAATATATCTGACACAGACTGATCTCTCCGTATGTGTGTGCCATACACACACACGGTCCACACTGTTGTAAGTCTGTGGACCTCACTGATGACCTGTTGGACCTTGCTGCAACATGAACAGGCGTCACATGTGAGCACACAGTAATATTAGAGGGTGTATATATAGCTGCAAATGCTAAATTAGCATACTAGTCTGGTACAGCTGTTTCCAATGCTAAGCTACACATTAATATGACTATCATGCATTTGTTACTCTGTCACATCCATGTTTAAATAACTGTATGCGCTACTCCCCCAAACAGACATTGTACACACTACTGTACAGAACACAGATAACATGGATCAGATGTTTGACATTTAATGCTGAACTACATATGTCACAGTCATATCCCACTTCACACAGCAACACACTGATTTCTCCATGGCAGTAGTTATGGAGGGCATCTGTGCATAGATACGTACTGCTGCCACATATGGATGATTCAAAGTATGTAGAGTACTCTTCAAAAACATCTACTACATACCAGTAAATACATATCTGTTACATACCTTTCCTTTGTATGTGTTTGTATTTGTCAGTTCCGTGTGTTTTGTATAATTTTCTTTTTTTTTAATTATTTTTTTTTTATATTTTTTATTTAATATATATATATATATATATATATATATATATTTTTTTTTTATATCTTTTTTTTCTGTTGCTGTTGCTGTTGCTCTTGTTGTAGATGCCGGTGTCTGTCTGTCTGTCTGTGTCTCTCTCTCTATCTATCACTCGCTCGCTCTCTCTCTCTCTCTCTCTCTCCGTAGCTGCAATGAAATGATTGCATATGTGGACAGCAAGTACAGCCTGCTTTTATAGGTATCTGCACATGTGCATGTGATGGCCCTGCACCAATTGGTGGCCACCATTAGGTAATTGCATGCAGCCTGCTGTTTAGTAATTGCAGTACTCACTGTCATAGCAACCCAATGCTATAAATTGCTAGGTCAGGTAGGCATAGCCCTTTCAGTTTTCCAAAGTGGGGCCCATGCTTGTTTGCTGTGGACACCGTTGTGTAAGTCAGAAGGTTGGTATACTTCTTATATCTGAAGCTAGGGGTGTAGCCAGTGATTTGAATGTTGTACTCAGACCTGAATGTTGCCACATCCAGTACACAGTTGTCAGTGTAGAATTGTACTCACCCCTACAAATGTTAACACAAGATACATGGGAGTATGTAGTTTCTTTTCTACTTATACATTTAGCTGCCATACATATGTAGTTATTGAGATGTATTCATTTGGCACATGAACTGTTTATGAACTTCTATACTGTGAATATTAATGTACTCACTTCTGCACAGTTGGTGCTTTTTTATTGTTGACATTAGCACAGGATGTTCATGAAAACTGGATAATTCCAGTACTGAGTATGCCTACCTACATCCTTGCTGGACCCTGAACACACAGGTATTTTGTACATTTGGGTGGGGATTGTCCTGCTATGATACTGTGTGGGGGGGGGGGGTAAAGTGCTGCTGTAACATTATTTACTGCTAGAATGTCTGGTTCTGTTATCACAGTCATGTAATGCAATTCCACAACAACTGCTGATAAAGTTCCACAGAACAGGTTTTGTGTTATGGCATTCCTATCTTTCCTTTACATTCACTCATTCTGATGCATGATATATATATTTCAGCAGCAACCTGCTGTATATGTACTGTGGCTTAGTGGTACTTCATGCAGTCTAGTGTGTCCAAGGTCCAGGGTTCGAGACTGACAGTGGTGTTTTATTTTGCTGCTGAGCAGAACAAGGGCCCTCACATGCAGGATGACTAAGGCACTTTTAAGCAGTTGTAAGTGGGTTTGCGCGAAGCTTAGCAATACTTAGCTAAGCACACAGAAGCGCACACTCGCGCAAACCCGCTAACTACTGCTTAAAAGTGCTTACTCCCGCTATCCCCCGCGCTCATTTCTTTGAAAGAAAAGAAAATGGGGAGATAGGAAAGTGGTGAAAAAGGGGCACAAAGAGGGAAAGACAGTAGAGAAAATAGCTAGGGATGTGCAGAACGGGTGTAGGGAAGGTCCATAGCTGCCCATTTCTTTAACAGCAGCAGCTGTGCATATGATAGTAATTTGGAGGGAAATTTGAAACCTTCCACCCCTGAGAGAGGGGTGAGGACAACAAAGTATATTGTACTGCCAATTAAATATCAGTCTATGTGTCCATCGGGCATGTGTGCAAAATGGGTAGCTATGTATGGGGCGTAATTTTTTTTTGGGAGCAGATTGCCCTTTTTTTTTTCAGGTGAGAGTGGAATGTGGGGTAGGGGAAGTAGGTATATTTGGGGAGGTAAACAGACAAGACAAACAAGATGCATACAGGGGCGGAATATGACACATGTGTTGGGTGAACAACATTGACGGGGAAGGATGTTTGGAAATCGCAAGCCCATGAGCCCACAGATGGTAACAGTGGAACTGAAATCCCCACCCATGGGCAGTCACCACTGCACCTTCACAGCCCAGAGGGTGGCTGTGCTGGGGGCTGGGTAGGAGGGGCAGGCTCACCTGTGAGTCGCGCCACACGTGCCTTAAGCTGGCGTAGAGGATCAGCGTCTGAATGCTCGATCTCCCTATGCACCACAACCCGGACCATTCGGAGGGTGATAGGTGGCCTCCTCTGGCCATGCTTGCAGGGGGGATGAGCCCCATCCCCTGTAGCACTTCCACCCGAAGGTGGCACAGGGCCAACAGAGGAGGAGGTCCCGGGCTGGGCACCGGACCTACTGGTGCCAGGTGCCATCGCCAGCTGAGGTGGGTCAGGTGGGTCTGCTGGGACTGGCCTTCCCATATGTTCTATGTTTAGGAGGATTTAATGACAATATGGGTTGGTAACAGCCAACAGCATTCCAAATTAGTTGTAACAGCATGCAGTAATATTCCCATTAACCCAACACACCAGAGTTCCAACAGTTGAACAGCAAGCATAACACATGCATATATAGAATAACAGTGGACATTCCAACAGCATGCAGGATTGATTGGTGGCAACAGGCCACCAAAGACTGTGGTATTTGAACAGGGCACATGCATCAAAGTAAATGCAGATATTTATAAACCAATAGGACATATGTCCCAACAAATGTTTTGAGATTACACATACCCATTGAGGTGTGGAATTGCATTGTTTATGCACATACAGTGGGGTGTAAAAAGATACCTCCATTAACAATTTATATGTACTTATAGTTTACACTACATTCCTATTGACTGCAGGTATATATCCCCTACATGTCTTATTACACTAGGCAATGTCTGTTAAATTGTGAAATGGGTTTTGTTAGTTCCTTATATACCTGACTTGTATCTAACATACAGACTGTCCAGGATGCAGATGTTACTGCTATGTATTTATATATTTTATTTATATTTATATATCTACATATCTGGATGTATTCAGGTGACATTATCAGTTATATTTTAACAGCCCCCTACATTTCTAGCAGCACACTGACATTTCTGGGGAACACAATAACAAGCTACTTATGTGCCAGATTTACCTATACATTCCAGCCATGAACCAACAGTTGAGGACTGTATATATGCTTAACAGCTACTGGCACTCCCTTCATCCACTTTCTATGGGCCTACCCAAGTGTGCATTGACAGCACTTAATACAACAGTACTATTTCTATAATGCAAGAGTACAACAACATTTCAAAGAAAGTAACACAGACACACTCCAGGAATTATACCTTTATTAATTACATTACACACTTTTCTAGAGGCTATCTCATTTATTTGATATATCAGTGCATGCAGAAGACTCATTCAAGATATATTATACCTTTATTAATGGGTTACAACACTCTTTTTCAGGCTCTCTAACTTATTTTATATAACAGTACATGCAGAGATGTTATTCAAGACTTATTATACCTTTATTGGGCTACAACACTTTTTTCAGGCTCTCTCACTTATTTTATATAACAATACATGCAGAATAATTACTAACCTGCCTAGTGGCACAGCCTTAGCAGCCTATCTGCATAGGCTTGCTGATTCACAGCATGGACACCTGCAGCTGTGAAGTAAATGAAGTGATATTGAGACATACCTATCCATAATATAGACTACGATAGCAATTCTTACATAATTCATTCCATGGCTACCTACTCAGTAGTGGGGCATTTTCCATCCCACGGCCCTCCTGTATCCAATGGTTCAGTCGGTCCTCCTTGCGTCTCTTCAGGTCTGAGTAGTGATTTCTGACCTGCTCACCAGTCCGAGGGATGCCTGTGGCACTGGTGAGATCATATGCGAGATGGTTCCAGGCTTCTGCTTTGTATTCAGTGCCCTGGAACTGGCCCTGCAGGAGTCTGGCATCATGATTAAGGACGAGGAGCCAAACCATCACTTTTGACTCCTCAATGCCCCACCGTTGCACTCCGAAGCGAGAGCCCTCTCCAACACCAGCCATGCTGCCTGCAGATTGGAGCTACAACCAGTTATGGCAAGTATTCCTGCCTATGGAGCTTAAATATGCCTCATTTCCCGCACTTATTTGTGATTGGCCGGTTTTGAAAATTCTCAGCTGAAAGCACACCTGCTTAGCACTGGATAAACTTTCATTAATATGTATATGTGTGTTGACAGTGCATGAATATCAAAAGCTATCATGGCTTAGTGGTTCAGTACTGTGATCATGGTACACAGCATCCTGGGTTCGAGGCCTGTCATTGCTTTTTATTTTACTACTGGCCAGACCGGCTAGGGGTTGTGGCTGTGTTTAGCTGACTTTGCTCAACTTTTCTCAACGTTGCTCGACGTTGCTCGATGTTGCCTGACGTTGCCCGACGTTGCGCTGGTTAGCACAGTGCGCAGCTATGCGCAAACACATTTTGTTTGCGCTAGTTGGTGCGATGCGCAGCTCTGCACAAAGCCATTGCGCTGGTTAAAGCAGTGCTAAGCTATGGGCAATTATTCTTAAATGTGCTTAATACTGGTAAATGTTGCTCAGCAGTGCTTCACATTGCTTAAGATATGTTACTTATGCATTCATCAGTATGCATAACCAATTCACCTTCTTATATATATATATATATATATATATATATATATATATATATATAGATATATATAAAATATCGTTCACTACTACATAGGCCATTTCAATGCTGTTTACTAAAATTTAAAAGATAAATGTCAGGAATTATTTTTCCATACCGGTTTCCTACAGAAAATAGAAGGGGGAGTTGGTGGGACTCGAACCAGGAATGCCTCCTCTTTGTGCGAAGGCTCTACCACTATGCTATTGCTATTTGGCTTAATTTGCATATAAGTTTCTTATTATCCTCTTCGATCTCTAAACTGCTAACTGTAGCTAAACAATGGGCAAACCTGCGCAAACACGTGCAAATATGGGCAGCTATATCGGGAATAATAAAAAAAAAAAAGGAAAGTTTTACATTTTAGAATTATACTGGGATTTAGAATGTGGGGGAGTTTAGTGTTGGGTATGTACACATTTGAGCAGACTCGCTCATTTCAGTTGACATTTGCAGATTGAGGGACTTGCAGGGGTGTGGATTTTTGGACTGCTCGGCAGTCTGACATGCCCCCTGCACTCGTGCACATTCCGTGTTAGCCTTAGAGTTGAGTCAGCGCTCCCTCATGAATATGCATGGTGCGCTGACGTCATCCTCTTAGGCTGCAGTTTCCGTGTAAGACTTATTTAGTCTTACACTGAGAATTAGTGAATCCCGGCCAAAGTGTTCTGCTAGTAATTTTAATTGTAAAGATGGGGATTAAAGGTAGCTAGAGAGGGTTGATTTAGTTAGAAAGAACAGGATAATTTTCTCTGTGTTAATGATGAATCCCATAACATGGGGAAGATTAGGTATTGTATTTAGGAAGTTAGGAAATGTTGATGTTCCTCTCAGTTAATTCTGAATTGCTGGGAATTAATAACCAAATATATGTTGATAACTGATGCTGCAAGTACTAATAATAAGGGGGCAAGGGGTCACCCTGCTTATTGCTATGTTTAGTGATATGGGAGTAGATAGCATACCGTTTGCCATGGTTTGTAATATATAATTGGCATACAGTAGTTGACACCAACAAATGTATTCTTGGAGAAACATATAATAGATTATGATCATCCATGGAAAGGACCATTGTATAGCATCAAGTGTTTAGTAAAAATCAGTCATTAAGGTGATAATTTTATTTAAAGTTTGACATGCTTTTTGAATATTGAGACAAGTTTGAATCATATCCTGACTTCAGAGTCTTTGTTTAATAACCCGAAGGTGGTTACTGTCAATGATTAGGGGTACAACTTTTTCTAAAATACAATCACCAAGGCCAGTAACATCCCAAACAAGCTTTTTTTTCAGATCTTAGCACCTCGGCTAACAAGCCTTCACAGAGATAAAAAAAAAAAAAAAAAAAAAATCAAAAGAAATCATTTAAATATTCACCCTCACTAACACTTCAATCAACTAATCAGAGAAACATCCAATAAAATATATTACTAATTACAGTGTAATAATACCTTCCAGTTACATTCCAAATTTAAGCCATTAGGCACCAAAGTATCATACTTTAAAATAAGTATACTTTCCTTATATAATAACCTCTTCTCTGTTTCAGAACGATCAAAATCTTCTACTTTTTCTAAAATACTACCACTTAATAAACTACCAACACCCCCATGACATGATGAAAAATGTGTAGCTACAGGACTTTCCACTTTTTTATTTTTAACATCTCTAAGATGTTCCTGCATTCTAACTCTAAAAGACCTTTTGATTTCCCCTATGTAAAAACGATTACAGGGGCACCTCAAGGCATAAATAAACCTTTCTGTACTACAATTAAAAACTTTCCTAGGCACAAAATCAACATTATTAATTTTCCCCAAATGTCATACTACATATTTGCATCAAGAACAATTTCTGCAGGGTGAAGTACCACAAATTCTAGGTTCTGTCATCATTTGCACATCTGGGGGCAAAAAGTACTATGAACAACCATGTCCTTAATACTACATCCCCTCCTTAAAGACAAAAACGGTTTATTAGGTAAAAGGCCCCTTAGAATTTTATCTTTCCTTAAGTAGGCCCAATGGGTTAAAATTCCCTCAAACACCTTCTCTGTTATTACATTATATGTAGCGACAAAATATATTCTGTTCCTCTCTTCCACCAGCTCAGTACTTGAACTTGTTCCTTCATTATATATCCAACCTATTTAAGGGTCTCTCAGTAACTTGTAAATCATAGCCCCTTTGTCGAAACTGATTACAAGTCCTACATATTTCCTTTATTCTCACTTGTTCTACATTACATAACCTAGAAATACGCAAAAGTTCCCCATGAGTATTTTAGTTTATTTGTTTCATTTGTAGTCGTTTTATAAGACTTTTTCTAGTATGAGGAGTCAAAAGTTTTGCAAGTATTTTCAGATAAGTTTGTAGCAATGATGTAAATCTATAGTTTCGATGGAGCAGGGGAACATCATTACCTTAGTTCTTGTTAGTCTGTGGGGAAACAGCATGTAATGATGACTTTCTGATACAATATGAGGAGAGGCAGGCTCACCATATTTTTAAAGGATTTATAAAAATCAGAAGTTAGTCCACCCAAGCCAGGGCCCATACTTGCTGAGAGACTCTGGATGGTATAATAAAACACCCGTGCTGTAGTAATTGGTTGATTCAGTACAGGGCTTTATCTTGCAGTATTCCATGGTGTGACAGACTTTCTGTTTTAATGTCTGTTTTGCTGGGTGCTAAAGGAACACAGGCTGTATACTTGCACTCTTACATTAACAAACTATTTATATTCAATGGATCTGTGAAAATATTATTCACTGCATCTTGTAATGCAGGAATGCACATTTTAAATGCATGTTCCTTCCATTTATTAGCTGAAAGTTTATTAGATGCAATGCCCTTTGATCTAGTAAAATAGTGCAAATCTTTATGATTTGTCATTAATTTTTTGATATTGTAGTTATCTGTACTTATGCTTAAGACCTTCCAACAATAAGGCTCTATCCTTACATCCATTATTAAGTATTCTAAGCAGCCTCATTTTAATTTCAACATGTCTTGTTTTGTCTCTCTGTATTGTTTAATTCTGTTTTTATCCTCCAAGGTAATTCATTACATTTGTTTTAAAATAATTAAATTCTCACAAAAATATTAGTATTGGGTAATGAATAAAAATTCCAAAAGGCACTGACCTCTTGTGTTAGCACTGAGATGTTATCTTTTCCTTTAAGTAATGGTGGGTCGAACTTCCATTGATGAAACTGGGGGCTGTTATTTATAGACTGGTATGTCAGCATAATCATGACATGATCTGTAAATATGCCTACGTTGATTGAAGTTTTGTGAATGTGATATACACAAGATCTATTTAACAGCCACAATTATATTTGAGCGGCAATGCCTGCAGCATAGTAGGTATAATCTGTTACTCAATGGAACTATAGAGCTTCCATGAACCATACCCCAGCAATACAAGGTTATAATGCCTTTACCCCAGCAATGCAAGGTTATAATGCCTTTACCCCAGCAATGCAAGGTTTTAATGCCTTTCACACTTTTAGACCAGCTACTGCACAGGAGGGAATTAAAGGTGGAGGAATCTCAGTCTGTATTAAAAAAAAAAACAACCAAACATCCATACTAGTGTCTGACTACTGCAACTCATACATGTGCAGCTCACAATAAACAGGGTCTTGTACCATATCCTTGTGACCTATAGGTCCCCCTCTATGTCCCAGGAAACCCATACTACCTATCTCAATGTTCTAGAGTCTCTCACCATTCAAGCCAATACAACTACCCCTCCATAGATTGGGAATTCTATACCACTTCTAATGCACAAGCCCAGCAATTCCTAAACTTTGTTAATACCAACATTCTGCAACAGTTGGTCCTTTCTCCTACCAGAAGTACAAACATCCTTGACCTTGTACTCAAATATGGGGGGGGGGGGCAATGTTCCTCACTCAATGTAATTTTTTCCCTCATCGGATTTGACCATAAGGCAATATTGCTTGAAATAAAAATTAAATCTGGGATCCAGTGAAACCAAAAACCTTTAGTAACTATTCCAAGGCTAACCTTTCTCTACTAAGCAACACATTGGCTAAATTCTAAGCACCCCCAAACCCAGTAAACACTATAGCATATGATGAGCTATTTGCAAAATCTCTGTACAGCCATATTGCTGGCAGTATAGAGCGAGCTGTGCCCACTTGAATTAAGAATAAAACAAACTCAAAAAACAAACCATCCTGTTGGAATCACAATATCAATTGGTTATACAACAAAAGAAAAACATTCTTGGCCAAGCAAAGGAGAAACAAAGTCATGCATACTAAAAGCCTCCTGACCAATCTAAGCAGGAAGCTAAGTTAATTAATTAATCTCAAAGGCTAAATCTGAAGAAGAAAAAAAAAATAGCTTCTCAGGCAAAGGACAACCACAAAGCTTTCTACAGCTATGCCCATAACCTCAGGGGAAATACACAACAATGTGCAGAACTTACTGTAAATGGCATCACCCACATTGAACAGGAGGCCATTGTCAACCTTTTGGCTGTCAGGTTCAGCTCAAATTTCTCCCACCCACTCCCCCACTGATAGTCCAATGGAAATACTACATATGACAATCCCCCCAATCATTACTAGGGAACAGATCATCAATGCATTTTTCAAGGCCAAAAATACTGCATCGATGGGCCCTGATAACATCCTGGGATGCTTAATAAATAGCATGAAACATGGCCCTTCTGGTCCACTTAAATCACTTTTCAACTGGAGCTTGCAGTCAGGTTTTGTGCCCAAGGAATGGAAGATGGCTACAGTCATTCCCCTCCACAAAGGAGGTCTAACCACTAATCAGGGTAACTACAGGCCCATAAGTCTGACCAGTCTCATAGGTAAGATCATGGAAAGAATCATCATGTACATGATAAATGAGGACATAGGTTACCTGAGAATACTGGACCCTCACAGTTTGCCTTTGTTAAAGCCTTCTCCCTCTACTCAGTCTCCTGTAGATTGCTGAGGGGTGATCTATGCCTGGCTTACAAGGCATCCACAACCCCCACATTTATGAATCTCCTGTATATTCGTAAGTCAAACAGTACAACAAATACAAGGTTTAAGGACCTGAATTTTGTCTGTGACTTAAACAGAACATGCTGGAGAGAGATATGTGTCCCAAAGACTGCCCCTCCTATGGAACAGGCTTCCCATCCACGTGATGCTGATTTCATCTACTACCCAGTTTGAGTGCAACCTAGACCAGTGAATGGGGAGTAGGAAATTTACACCAGGCCTGGCACGCATGTCACATATGGACAGAGGTAGCTTATAAATGCCTGGCCCTCAATGTCCTATTTGGACACAGGAAATCATTATTCTTTTGGGAATACTTGGCTAGGCTTAGAAAGGCCCCTTGGGTCGTTAGCCTAGTAACAATCTTTGATTATCCTTGCAGGGAATCTGCCTATCATCAGGCCTGTCACTACAGTCATGTTACATGGCTTGTGTACTGACTTAATTGCTTTTCAAAAGTTGATTAGCATTACACCATTATCCTCATTTGTGCCTCAGAATTCATGTAGTACAAGTAATCAATTTGGTGTGTTAATCTGTGTAACTATCCATTGCTCCTTGTTATCCTTAACTGTTTTAAGAATAGTCAAGCATACTGACTAATGCAGGAGTATGGTACTACTTTTCTAAGACGTGACACTAGAAGAGCCTGTCAGCCTTTCACTTAAGGAAGACTTTGGTTTCTAGTTTATGCTTAATCTTATTTTGTTGTAATAAGAGTACTTGTGCTTTGCTGCTAATGAAGGCATTACAAATGGCATTAGCTTCGATTGCTGAGGAAATTCCTTTCCCATCCAAGTTGTTAGTTGAGCCTCTCTAGGGCCTGATGAATTATTGCCAGGTATTTGATGGCATGTTGCATTATGTTTTTGATAGTTGTTCCAGGAATACCTCTAAACCTCTTAGAGCAAAAAATCTGGACAAGGTCATAAATAATGTGGCAACAAAGGCCCAAAACTAGGGGCACTTTTTAAATATTGCTCTTACAAACTTAGAAAGATGATAGAATAACAGGTTTTGTATTAACATGAATTTTCTTAAGGGTATGAAGTCTGAAACTCAAATGTCTGTCATTATTTTCTGACTTTAACCCTCAATAATTTGCCACAAAATTGCTAGAAAACCAACATTTTATGAGAAACAGACCAAAAATGTGAGGCAAAAATCTGGACAGTCTGCAAAAATCTGTACAGTTGAGAGGTATGCCATGTCTGTGTCTGTTTGCACTTGTTTATCAGACTGAATAGAAACTGAGTGCTGTAAGGAGACATGTGGAGTAAAGTTGGAGAGAGAGAGATGTCTAGAGTGTGTTGTGTTTAATTAGAAACTACTTGATTATGTAAATAGAGTTGTGATGGCATAAGCAAGAGAAGGAGAATGGGTGTGACTTATTTATTAGGATGTCCTAGAAGTAATTGCTGTACTGTATTGTGTGTATTCCCCACTCATCTAACTATGTAAACCTACAGTCCTTGGTCCCCAGTGTCAGATATCTCAGTTTGTGGTACCCTTAACACCAAAGGATATCCTTCCATTTCACTGTTGCGGTATTCTTTACAATAGGCATCCCCTGCCAATGGTGGTCCAACGGATCTACTTCACAAGCTCGAAGTTTCAAAACTTCGAACTGTAAATGGTCGAGACCATAAGATCGAAGTGTTGAAACTTCAAAATAGAAATAAAAAAAAAAATAAAAACAAAACAATTTTTTTAATGTTTTTGCAGGGGGGGGGGGCAACCCCCACACCTCCTGCTAAATAAATATACCAACTACGAGATTACACTGCAGTGAAGAAAACTGTAAATTCCCCATTCTGCACTGTACGGTGATCTCCATTCAAAATGTTCGAAGTTTCAAAACTTCGATCTTATGGTCACGACCATTTACAGTTCAATGTTTTATAACTTTGTGCTTGTGAAGAAAATCTGGCCCAAAGTCCAGCCAGTATACTAAAGCCTTTAGGCTGCTTTAATGTATGCTGTATGTCACTTGTATGCTCCTCATGTAATGTAGGGCATAAAGGTGACATCTTCTTTGCTGCCAGTCCGAATGCCATCTCTTGAGCTTCAGTCTGAACGTCCATTCCGTTGCTGATTCACCAGGCCATTTCAGAAGTGCCCCATTGGGGTGTTTTGATCTTATACTTTTCTTTTTGAATTGTTACTTGTGGGGTTTCATGTCATCCAAGGAGAGTAAATAAAAAGTGTGGGAGACAGATTCCCCATAAAGACCATCACGAGCAGTGCTTACTTTGTCTCTGTGCTTCTCATGACCATATTTCCTGTTCAGTTTGTCAGGCCATTGTTACTAAGACACTCCATAGCTGGCTTTCTTCTTTGGCTTTGTATTTGGAGAATCAACATCTTAAGCTTTTATCTAAAGACACTATGGAAGGAACTTCCCACTACAGGGAACAGACATCAATGAAGAAGAAGGCCAAAAAGTCTAGGTCTGATTCTTCTGCTGTGCAACCTCTGATGGACATCTCTCCCAAGGCAAGTGAAAGCCAGGAGGTTTGTCCAGCTCTGCCACTGGATTCTTCTGCAATGACCATTTCAAAGGCTGGCATGGATCCAACTTTATGCATGTCCTTGGAGGCCTTGCAGACATCCGCTTTGGACATTCAGGGGGAACTGCAGGTGATTATTTCCTCAGATTTTGGTCAGGGAGGAAGTTCAGACTGCTATTACTGAATGCTGTCCAGGTTCAGAGCCTTCTAAACTTTATAAGACAACGTCCCCTTGAAGAAAACGCAACCGACTAAGCATAAATTCTCCAGTTCCTAAGAGCCTGCAGAGTGAATGACAGAATATTACTCAGGGGTTATTTAATGCTTTGGTGGCTTTGAAACCTCCTCATGGGTCTCTGTTCCAGCCCCCCGGTCCTCCACTCCCCTTAAAATGCCCAGGGAACAGGATTCCTCTGAGGAGGATGTGGAATCAGATGAGGAATTCCTTGCTTATTCATCTCAGATTCCCTCTCTTTTTAGACTGCGGGTCTGAGGAAGGGGAATCTACTAGTCCTAACACTCCTTTCAAAGAAATTTCTTTGGGGAAACAATTTGCAGAATGATGGAGTTTTTTAAATGGGATTGTGCCCAGGTTTCTGAGGTACAGAAGAGGTATCATGAGCTCCTGCAAATGGACTCTCTCAGACCTTCTGCTGTTCCTACTGTTTTGGCTGCCTTGTTGGATGCCTTTTCTACTGCATTTAAGGCTCCTGATTCTCAGCCACCTGCCCCCAAGAAACCTGATAGGTTTTATAGGGTGTCTGAGGAATGTAAATGTCTTTATCAGTTCCCTTCTGCTGACCCTTCAGTGTCTGTGGCTTCTGTCAAGCCAAGTTACTTCCTTCTGATAAAGACAGCAGAACTATGGAAAGGCTAGGCAAGAAGCCTTATACCTCTGTTACCTTAGCTTTTTGGGCTGTCAGTTATCAAACCCATATGTCCAGGTACATTTTGGCTCTTCTTTCCCAGGCTTGTCAGGTAATTTCTAATCTCACAGACTTTGAAGGGAAAACTTCTGCTCTTTCTCTGTTAGGGACTTCATCCCAGGTGGCTCGCCATTCCATTAAGTGTAGTTATGATGCAGCAAATGCTTCTTCTAGGGCTGCTGCTTTTGGTGCTATAATGAGAAGATATTCCTGCCTTTGGCTTCAACCTTTGACTGATGATATTAAGACTAAGTTGATGGATGCTTCTCTGGACAATAAGCACTTGTTTGGTGAAGTGGCTGCTAATTTGTTTAAGTCTCTTCAGGATAAGGGCAAGGCCTTGCAGGAACATAAACATGTTTTTGTTTCTCCTGTACCTAAGTTTCAGAGAAATTACCCCAATAAGCCAGCCTTTGTTTGTAGGCAGTCTCACCCTCCCCCAAGGGTAAGAGGGGTGGGAAGTGGACTCCTCCTGCTAAAGCTACCCAAAGTTTTGCTCCACAGAAGCCTGCTTTTCCTGACAAACCAGGTGCTATCTGACTATTCTGTTCTCAGCCACTTTTCTCTTTCTCTTTGTCTTTCCTTTTCTCTTCCTGTTTAAAGATTACTCAGGATTCTTGGGTTCTGTCCATTATCTGCCTAGGGTATTTCATGGTCTGGAAATCTTACCCCCTTTATGGGCATTCCTCAGCCCCTTCAGAAACAGTTGCCTTTCTTTCCAAGTGTGCTTCAGGATGTCTTCACTCAGGGAAGAATTCAGGAAGTTCCAGTTTCCCAGAGGGGGAAAGGGTTTTACTTCAGAAATGTTTTTGGTGCCCAGAAAGAGGGCACTTGGAAACCTATTCTGGACCTCTTTCATCTAAACACTTTTTTGAAAGTCCTTTCTTTCCAAATGTTGTCCCTTCGGACTTTGTTTCCTCTTCTGCTTCCTCAGGCTTATCTGGTGTCTCTGGATCTCGAAGATGCTTATCTTCATATCCCGATTCATCCCCTTTTCAGGAAGTTTTTACATTTCTCTTTTGCTTCTTGGCATTTTTAGTTCTCTGCTTTGTCCTTTGACTTTTATACTACCCCAAAGATATTCACCAAATGCCTTGTTCCTGTGATTGCTTTTTGCAGGCTAAGGGGGATCCAAGTATTTGCCTACTTGGATGACCTCCTGTTTCAGGCATCTTCTGCAGAGACATTGTTGCAAAATCTTCATTTTGCTGTCTCCCTTCTGCAGACCTTGGGGTTCACTATAAATTTCAAAAAGTCCTTTCTGACTTCTTCTCAGGATCATGTCTTTCTGGGGTGCAAGATCCAGACTGTTCCTATGATGGCATTCTCCCTCCTCCCAAGGCTGTAACTCTCATTTCTTTTTTTCAGCCCCTTCTTCTCTGACTTCAGTAACAGCAAGGGGGTTTCTGAGGGCTCTGCGGTTTATGGCTTCCACCATTCCTATGATCCCTTTTGCCAAATTCCACATGAGAAAACGTCAGTGGATTCTAAAGTCAATTTCGCTTCAACATTCTCATCCCCTCAGATTTTTAGTTCCTGTTTTTCCCTGTCTCAAGCAGGAATGTCATTGGTGGATTTAGCAGTTGACTGTCAGTCCAGGGCTCCCTTTTCATCCACCTCTTCCCTCTCAGGAGCTGTTCACAGATGTTTCAAACATGGGATGGGGAGCAGCTTTCGGCTCCCTAAAGGTGCAGGGAGTCTGATTACCTCAACAGCAGAGAGACCATATCAGCATCAAGGAGATGACAGCTCTTCTGCTGGCCCTTCAGGCCTTTCATCCTATTTTCTCCTCAGTACCTCTCAAGGTGTTTACAGACAATATCACAGTGATGTGGTGTGTCAACAAACTGGGAGGGTGGTGGTGGGATAAGGTCTTATCTTCTTTGCCGGTTGGCACTCCTAGTGTGGGAATTAGCAATCCAGTATCAAGTGAGTCTTTAGGGAGTTTACATTTCTTCAGGTCAAAACATCATGGCAAACTCTGTGAACAGGGCCATTAATTCATTCCACGAGTGGATGCTTCATGGGGATGTGTTTCTGGGCATTGTCCACCAGTGTGGTACTCCTCAACTAGAGCTTTTTGTTTCCCCTCTGAACAGACAACTTCCTGTATTTTGTGCCAGAGTCCCAGGTCCCCTGGTTTGGAAGGTGGACGCCCTCTCTTTTTCTTCGAAGGGGATGTTCCTTTATCCCTTTCCTCTCCTTCCTCTCATTCCAAAAGTCCTGTTCAAAATACAATAGGATGCTCCCAAAGTCTTGTTGGTGACTCCCTTTTGGCCGAGACAGCATTGGTTCCCTCATCTTTTGCATTTAGTCAAGGCAATCATCACAAGTTAATTCAGAGGGTGGACCTACTCACACAAGACAAGGGATCTCTCATCCATCCCCACCTGTCCACTCTTCAGCTAACACATTGCGTGAGAGTATTTTGATTCCAAGGACACCTTTATTTCTGAGGACATGCTTAGAGTCCTGCAGGAGGCCAGGAAACCAACTGCTAGGAAATTGTACTTATCCAAATGGAAGAGGTTTTCTGTTGGTGTCTTCCTCGTAACCTTGACCCACTTTCTGCAGGTGTTCCTTTGGTTCTCTCTTATCTGTATGAACTGCTCAGTGCTGGGTTGCCTTATTCTTCTGTTGTTGTTCTCTTCAATGTTGCAGTATTCACTCCTTCCCTCCACCCCCAGCTCTTTTCCCTTCTGGATGTACTGCTTACCTTTTTTCTCCTTGGACTGGCATTCCTACTGGGGCTCTCAGTTATGAGGATGGTACGTCTGAACATCACCTTTATGCCCTATGTTATGCAAGGAGCATATGTGTGATGTACAGCATACCTTAAAGCAAGCTAAAGGCTTTGGTATACTGGCCGAATGTCCAGCTGCCCTTGGCAGGGGATCCCTATTGTAAACAATACTGCAACAGTGAAGAGAAGGACATCTACTGTTATAGTAAGATCTTACACAACTGTAGTTTCTCCATCAAATGATTTTTTTCTTAATGAATCAATCCTAATTGAAATATTTGCTTAAAAGATTTCCACACCCTTATATGAAACATACTGACCTATGAGAAAACCCACTGGTGCTAGAACAGCAACCACTTTAAGGTGCATTTTTTTATTGCAGCAATTATTACTGTTTTCTGTGTTAGGTTATAATGCATGCATTGCAATACAGCACTCCATTTGTTGTTCATACAGTAAACCATGTTTAAGTTCTAAGTACATGTGCAACTGTTTACCTGAGACTGCCTTTAGCCTAGATAACTACAGTGCAATGTACACAAACGTTGAGCTTCTTGAAAGTATTTTGACAGAAAAAGAAGAAAACATTATTCCCATAGAATATATACTGAAGAAGAGTATGTTTCCATCAAGACCTGCATGCATAGGAGGTTGAGTGAAGGATATGAATAGAGACCTACCACCATTACGCACAAGTCTGATATACAATATATATATAAATATATATACCAGAAGGGATAATAGGGAAAGAAATGGGATGAAGGTTAGAATAACCATGTAAAATTAGAATCTGGTGTGAAATAGCTCACTCACGTCATGCAACTATCGTAGTTGTGGGAACTTGTGTGTGTGTGTGTGTGTGTGTGTGTGTGTGTGTGTGTGTGTGTGTGTGTGTGTGTGTGTGTGTGTGTGTGTGTAGGTCTACTTCAAAAATGCGAAAAGCCACTTACATGTAAAGCATATGATTGAGATGAAAACAACGAATTCCCATTTAGCCGACTCCTCAGATCACCGAGATCTTACCCAATGAAAGAAGGCAGTTGGCCAACACCAACAAAAAAAAAACACATGGAAACATTTCATACCCAAAGAATTGTGGGGGGGGGGGGCTTCACCTATTCAACTAAATATACCAACTCTGAGGTTGCACTATAGTGGGGAAAAGGGCAAACTTCTGACTGTTGGCCGACTGCCTCGTTTTACTGGGTAACGTCTTGGTGATCTGAGGAGTCTACTAACTGGAGATTCATCATTTTCTTCTCGATCATATGGTTTTCGAGTAAGTGGCTTTTCACATTTTTGAAGAAGCCCTGTGTGTGCATGTGTGTATGCATAAAATCAAGGGCAGAAACAATAAGAAAGATAAATAAGGCTCAAAAATTGGCAATCCCTTCATATTGTTAATAAGTTACTTAAATACAGGAAGACAACAAAAGGAAAACACTGGTCTATGTCTTTTCATTTACAGTTGCATACAAGAATAGCCACTGCATTATCAAAAGTTTCATTCTAATAACTGCATTCAGGATCTATATTCTTGTTTAAACATAGCAAACTATAATGATAGTCTATACTCTATAGATAGCATTGAAGTTCCAGTGTGTGTGTGTGTGTGTGTGTGTGTGTGTGTGTGTGTGTGTGTGTGTGTGTGTATATATATATATATATATATATATATATATATATATATATATATATATATATATATATATATATATATATATATATATATATATATATATATGCACACGCACACACACACAAAACCTCAATCTTACATAAAGGAGTTCATTTCACTCTGCTAGGACAGGTTTTGCAAAGGCTGCTCATATAAAAGTAAAGCCTTACAGTTCAGCATTTTCATGCTGGGATTCCTCTAAGGTACCAGTTTCTTCTGCTGGTATTTCAGGAGAAGAAAAAAAAAGCATTTCTTCATCTGATTGATTTTTTTCTGCATTCCTGTGCTAAATTGACCAGTGGTTCAAATCTATATGTGCCCCAGTTTGGTGTTGCTAAACAGATTCTGTTAAAATGTACTTCTCTGGTATAGTTACTTTATAATGTTTGTCATCCACTTTTCTTCCCTCGTTTTTGAAATGTGAGCTTATTATGCAAATTGGAACTAAACTGGTTATTTTTTTTACCAGAGTACATGATGGTTATAGGGATCTGCACTATTTGTCTTATGATAAAGGGCACTACAACTCAGTACTTTTTAAGAATTGTTCTTCCTTTTACAGTGAGTTTAAAACTATAAGAGTATAACCATTTGTCAGCCAGACTATTGCAGGAAAGTGGAGATAAACAGTATATCCCATGATGTAGAAAGTTGGACTATAATCAGGCATTACCCAGATATGTTAGCACACAAGGCTACTTCTTTTATCTCTAGCTTTGCAAATATTGTTTTCTCTGACATTATAATCAAGGCACTGATGTATGAAGTGTTTCAGCATATTGTTTAATTTGGTTCTTGGATTGATCCTACGTGCATGCTCATTGATTGGCATTTTCTGTATTCGCAGCAGTGTGCACATTCTCTTTTATAGATCATAATGATCTGATCCTTCAACATTTTCTGCAAGCCCAGTTATTCTAAAAATATTTCAGTGGGCTTAATTTTACAAATCTTCTATTTGACTCAGACGTATTTTAAGACTACAACACTTCTCCTTGTGAAAATATGCTAGTGTGTAAAAGACATTGATTGAGATAGCCTTAAGCAAAACTGAAATCCACATCTAGCTTTGGAGTACTTCTGCATTTATTATTCACTTCTATTTTTTCAATACATCCTTTCTTTCCTATTTCTTATTATGCTGCAGTTTACCATACCAAGTTTTCCTCATGAACCATATACATGAGAATGAAAATGTTTTATCATCTTCTCTATGTGTTTCTACTCTTCCATTTCATATTTTTCATATAATATTATATTCATCCTTACTTCTTCTACACTTTCCATTTGTAATAACATTGTGTGCATTCTATTTTTTTCCGACTTACAGCACACTCATTCTTCCCTTTGCTTATACATTACATGTTCCTTAATTTGTAACTTTAATTATTTATTTATTTATTTATTTCACATTTGTTAACCGGATTGGTCCAACTGAGCAGTTATAGCCCATTTTCAGTGGAGACCCGAGGAGAAAAGCTCCAATAATAGATGTAAACATAGTAATATGAGAATAAGTAAACAGCATGTTAATACAAGGACAAGAAATATCATAGCTCAGACAATAAATAAAGGATATATACATTCCATGGTTGAAAGACATTTACCATACAGAAATTGGAAGAAATTGTTTGGTCATATACAGTAGTTATAAATAGTGCCATAAGGTTATGTAGTAACCAGACAGCAAAGTTTAGAGGGTAGTTAAACATAATTAAGATACAGTCTTTATCTTACTACTATAGTATAGTAGGATGATCAGGTGGGATCCTGGCATGGATTTAACAAAAACTTCCACAAGAAGTCTCATTCCCATATACCTTTCAGTCTCTTTTTATTTATTTTATCCCCCTTTAATACAATCGGGTGCAATTTCCCAAGAAACTAGCCAATATAAATACTTCACAATCTTCTCATGCCATTATCAATGATTTTGGTATATATTTTTTTAGATTCAATTTCTGCAATGAACATTCTTTTCTTATATTCCATTCTCCCTTCCACCATAAATTTCTTTCATTTCTGTACACCAGGAGATGCCTATACTTACCTATATATTGTCATAAGATGTCTCCCTGAGAAACTGTCCATCCCATATACAACGACACTTATAATCCAATACATATGTAACAAGACCAAATAAACTACTGGAGCTACTAGAACAAGAACACCTCTTTTACTTTCATTATATATACTGTTTAATCATATATGATATCTCTCATTATGGGATTCAGCCTAGGTCTTCATATTTCCCCAGACACAATTTCTAATAATTAATTTTCTCTGTCTTTGAAAATATGAACACATATGCTAACCTTTACAGCAAAGCGGAATGAATTAAACACACTTTTTTTGTAAAAAGTCATCTTGGGCATTTCTTGTAAACTTACTGCCATTTTACTTCCTATAATATATCTTCACATTGTTTTAATATAACTTCTATTTGGTTTAATATGGCTTCCTTTTCTCTATATCCAGTGCCTTATAATGAAATCTCCTTTCTTGCAAACTATATTCCCTCAGTTTCATCACACCTCCCAACTCCTTTTTTTCCCTGTTAGGCATAATTCTACATGTTCAATGTGCAATGTTCATAACTGACCAAGTAATCCCAAAATAGGTCATATATAGCCTTTTCTCCATGAAGTGGTAGTCTACTGGACCATCTTCCCAAACCATTTATCTATTTGCTTTTTAAATTATGTTAGGTTTGCTATTTGTTTTAGAAGTAATGGTGACCTATTACAATGTTCTGCTATTCTGTTTTTTAAACAATTCTAGCCAACTATTTTCCTTGACTGGTCAATAGTTTCTAAACAGTTGTTCATCATGCTTTTCAACATTTATATCCAATGCAACTGCAATGGCTTCATTCTGTAAGCATTTAAAATACCTATTCACTTCTTTACATTCAAAATGTACTCATGTACTTGATATAAGTGTAACTGTTTGAGTCTATATTCATATTAACTTATTTTTGCCACTTTTTTGTGAAATATGTTTGAACTTTTACCAAAGCAAGAATATCAGCCACAGTATAGCTACACAAGCCTTTTTCGTACTCTGAGGCCAGCTGATAATATTTTTATATCATAGAACCAACAGAGTGCTACTTCAAGAAGATAAACATCTTAAAGAATTATTGTCTTCATTATTCCTCAGCCCTTTACAGTTTGTATTCTAGGATGTCCAGTAAAGTTCATGTCATTCATTAAAGGTAGTACACATCAGAACAATATCATTGTTTATTCCATGGGAATAATCTACATTTTCCTTACCTTTGTGTAGGACACTACATTTCTTACAGTTAAACATCATTTATTACTTGAAACCCATGAATATGGTTTATTTATGTAGCTTTGCAACAATTATTGGTCACTGCTTGATGTTACCATGCTTGCTATTTTTATATCATCAGCACATTTTCAGAACCATCATTTAAGTGAAATATCTGACATAAATATATAGAAGAGAAATGGGCCCGAAACCAACCTATTGTGTTACATTACTCAGTGATGAGCATCCTTGTGATTGTGTATCACCTGTTTGTACAACTGACACCCTTCCCTGTAACCAGCTTGTTATCCATCTTATGAGGAATATATTCTGCTTACTTTGTGCTAATGCCTTAGTTACTGAGGAATGTGGCACAAAATCAAAGGTCTATCAGATTCTCATATATGATATTGACAGGACTGTCAGCATCATTTGCCATAATTAAAAAGATATCAGACTGGTTGTGCATGATCTCCCTCTAGAGAAGCCATGTTGCGTTACTATCCTGGGTTTGTATATATGATGAGAAATAATTTCAAATGATTTGCTGATGATACTAGTGAGGTTATCAACCTGTAGTTATCTAACAATCCATTTTTCCTCCCTAAAAAATTGGTACCAGCAATGACCTATAAGTAGTGTCTCACGAAGGAAATGTGTTAAAACTGGAATTAAAGAAAAATGGATTTTATTCAGGAAGTATCCATTTAAGCAATGTGGCCCGGTAACTAAGACCTTTTAAATACTTTTAATGCATATGTCACTTCTCTATCGTTGGGCTCTTTTCTATATTATCATTTAATTCAATAGTCTTTGGTTCCTTCTTTATACAGCAATCTTTAGATAATTTATTTGCTAATTTTTATTAATATTTATTAACTCAATTATTATTTTAGCAATTTATTTGCTAATTTTTATTAATATTTGTTAACTCAATTATTATTTTAGCACCATCACATATGACTAAGTTGTGGCTGCCATCACTGCTATACTCCCTAATGTATTTATAATAAAAACACTTTTCATTGTCAGTTGTAAAGCTTGCAAGCTAGCATTCATTCTACTGTTTTATAAATCCCATTTCTGATGCACCTTAAAGTGGTTGCATAATTTGGATGTACTCCTTTTGTGAACCATTGTAAACTTTCTTGTATTTTATTTTTCTACCTTACTGCCCATCTCATTTTTTATTGTTGCTAATTTTAAAAGGTTTCTGTTTCACAGTGGATATTTACTTGTCTTTCCTTTTAATCTTAAATGTTTTTGGGACATTTAATCACATACATCCTCTTTGATTTTATCATAAAATATGTCCCATTGGGTCTTTTTCCTGCTATCTGCATTTTCTTCTCTATTCCATTCAGAAATAATTCACTTATAGTGGCACAATCACCACTGTAATATTTTTTCTTTATAAACAAATTATGTTCTCTTTTACATGTGATCATGACAGTAGATGTCACTGAATTGTTCTCCACATTTTCTGTTTGTGGAAAAAAATCTTTGAATTACCTGCTTTTATATCTAAAGGAATCAATATAACCTCTACAATATAATTTATTCTTGGTTTTCATACATGTTGAGTTAGTGCATGTGTGGTTATAAGAAGGCAGCAATGTTTTTGATGCATGCATATTCCAGTCAGTATGCAGAACATTTACATCTCCATCCAGAATGATATTTGATATATATATATATATATATATATATATATATATATATATATATATATATATATATATACCAGAGTTTTCCAGGTTGTTATATAAACTTATCTATCACCTCTGACTCAAGACATAGGCTTCTATAGAAGCCTGTTATTTTTATCTACTTTTCTTCAGTGAGGGTATATATAGAGATGATCCTGAAAGTCCTGCTATTGTATATTTCCCTGATCCTGTGTTTGGTACTAATGTATATGTTGACACTCTGCTGCCTCTTGTCCCCTTCTAATATTATGGAACCCCTGATAGTCTTTAAAACAGAGTAGAACCATGATCTCACTCTGCAAAGTCTCTGTTATAACAGCTATAATGCATTGTTCTTCATTTAGTTACCTTTCTATTTCTTCTATTTTTTTTGATTTATGCTTCTGATGTTACATAGAATACATTTTAATTCTATGACATGAGGAACTTTTCTAATGGGTGGTCAGTCCATTTCTAAAAGAAACTCAACTTTTATGTTTTATCTTATGACTGTTTGAATTCCATTTTGGCTTAGATGGTGTCTGTCCTTTGAAAAATAGTTCCCTTCATTAAAACACGTATGTATTCCCATAAAAATACAAGTAGAGTTCCCATTTGTAGCATACATTTTGTTATACACCTGTTTATTATGCTAGCATATTTTTGCTTCCAGTCTAGAGACAGGAAGGTCAGTATAACCTCTTTGTTATTATATTATAACATCTATGTCTCCTAGTAAATTATTTATTAGAGCTCTACCAACATAATTTATTCCCTCAAATAAGATTACATGAGAATAGCCTATTCTTTTTGTTAATATTCTCTGAGTTCCTTTTCTAATATCACTTATTCTACATTCTGTCAGAGACATAGTTGTTATTTGCCCTTTCCCAATCCAAGATAAATAATTCTCATTCCTTAAACAAGGAATCGCTAATAACTAAAACGTGTTCTTTAATCTTGTTTTTTCTATAAGTACAGTCCCACATTCTTGTTTTTCTGCATGTTTTTTCATCCCATCATTCTGATTGTCTCTGTTGTTGCCATTATCTATTATAATTTCTTTTTTCAAAACAGGCTTATTGTTTTAACATACAAGAGAAATGTCATAACAATTTTATACAAGTAATTAAAAATAGATATGATTATAACATTCAACAAAACAACTAAAGTATTTACAAAGACATCCACTACAATCAGATCAATTAATTAAACTAAAATACCATGCTATTGAAATTAGGATTTTTTTAACAAATTTTGTAAATTATCCCATACAATATAATAAGATGTTTTTCTAGTTGTTCTTGACCTAATTGTGTTTATTTCCATATGGCACACTATATTCATAACATTTTTAAATTCATTGAACGAAGGAGGTGTATCTGAAATCCAATTTCTGGTTATTATTTTCCTAGCCATTGCTAGAATATACCATAACAAGGGAAGCTTAACCTTTTTAACACTTTGAGGTACAGGTGTGTTGAATAATATAAGAGATTTAGAAATAATGAAATTATCTGTAAAAAGAGCCTGCAAAAATTCATTAATTGACTTCCAGTATTCTTTCAATTTTATACAGTCATAAAACATATGAGCCCAGTCAGCATTAATTTCTACATTACATCTCTTACATAGATTATCTTTATTATTTATTTTATTCATCATCAAAGGTGTATAAAAAGATCTATGTAAAAATTTCCATGTATAAAGTCTCCAGACAATGGAAGACGTAGTTCTATAGGCAGATTCCAATATATATTGCTTATCTTGTTGATTTGGTGGGTCCCCATTAATAGAAGTGAAATAATTCCAGTATGTATCTACACTGTAAAAATTTTCTTGTCTGATAATTTTATGTATGTATGAAAGTTTACCTTTATCAGAAACTTTATGTTGTAAATTTAATATCAAGTAATCAATCAGTGTTGGAATAGATTCTTTAACTGTTATAGACATTAGATCTATTTTATTAATGAGATGTTGTCTGAAGGTCTGAACCTCTAACCAGCAAGTTTCTCTTAGATCAAATTCTTGTTTTAGGAAATCAAGATTTTTAACTTTATTATCAGATATCAACTGATACCAGTACTTTAGATCATTATCTATAGCTAAATGAGTTCCTTCAGAAGTAGATGACAAAAGCATACCCTGAGTATACATTATAGGGAATATAATAAAATTCCATTCCCTATACTTAGGGTGCATGAATATAAAGTTACGATAGCTAATAATAATATTTAATGGGTAACAAACCATATGTTTAGGTGTAATAGGTGAAGTACAAAATTCCTTTAGTAACCATAACATGGAGTTATTTACAATCATATTTTTATGTGTTAAGGAGATTTTCATGAAGTGCATACTAATTAGCTCCCAATAATCTTTCCATTTGCGACATATGACTGATCTATTAATAAAGTAATAACTTTTACAATAGAAAAGATAGTATATAAATTAAAGTCTGGAAAAGAAATACCCCCTTGAGACCAGCTATTAGTATGTTTCTTTAATGCAATCCTAGGTCTATTAGATGCCCATAGGAAATTTAACATTAGTGTATTCAGTTTCTTGATAATTATTTTTGTAGGTGGAAGTATTATTGATTGTATTAAGTATAAAATCTTGGGGAATATTATCATTTTAATAATTGTAAGTCTCTCCTCCATAGTAAAAAACATATTATTCCAGGTATTAAAAAGATTTTGTATATTAAGAAAACAGGTATTATAATTATTATATATAATAGATTTAATATCTTTAGATAGTATTATACCTAAATAAGTTATCTGACCTGAATTGGGTACATATTTAGTAAAATCACTAATGAGAATATTTTTTCGTGTATATATAGGTAGTATTTTAGTTTTTCTTCATTGAATATTAAACCAGAAATACTTTTAAAATTCATCATTTTATCAAATAGAGACTGCATAGAAGAATTAGATCCTGCTGATGTAATTAGAACATCATCTGCAAAAGTTGAATTTTGGATGTTGTATTTTCATCTATTTCAAAACCCTCTATGTCAGTACTGTTTCTGATCAAATTAGCCCAAGGCTCCATTACTAAAGTGAATAATAGTGGAGAAAGTGGACATCCTTGTTTTGTACCTTTAAAATGGGTATTTTTGTGAAACATATGTTCCTACCTTAATATAAGCCAATGTTCCTTTGTATAAATGCTCAATTAGATTTACAAATGCATCTGAGAAGTTTGTGCACTTCAGTAAGGTAAACAGATAGTCCCAACTTACTGAATCAAATGCTGAACTTATATCAAGACTAATAAGTGTTAAATCTTTCTTTTTCCTATTTGCAAAATCAATTAATGTTAAAGTTCTTCTTATATTATCAAAAGTATTTCTATTTACAATGAAGCCTGTCTGATCTATATCTATAATGCCGGGATGATTGTCTTCAATCTATCAGCAAAAATACTCATAAACATTTTATAATCAACATTAAGTAATGAGATGGGCCGATATGAAGTACATCTAGTTGGATCTTTATTAGGTTTTAAAATTGGCAAAATAAATGTATATTGCCAAGATGGGGGGGGGTTATTAACTCAGTTTGGGCCAAAATAAAAACCTTATGTATTAATGAATATGTACTTTTAGAAAGGATTTTATATATCTCTGGTATAATACCATCATTACCCGGTGCTTTGTTTGATTTAAGCTTATTTATTTGTGTAATAACCTCTGTATATGAAATACTTTTGTCCAATAGTTTAATCTGTTGTTTTCTAAGCTTTTTATTCATGTTTGTGGTTATAAACTCCTTTATTTTATCTTTAGGTTCCATGTTAATGTTATTATGGTTAATTTTGTGAAAGTGATTTCTAAATTCATCTAGTATTTCTGGTATACTAGAAACATTCTTTTTTTTCCTTAGAGAAAATATTTCTTTGATATGGTTTTGTTTATTCAACCTTTTTGTTTTATTTTTAAGTCTATGTAAGTATTTGGGGCTTATTGAATAAGACAAAAACTTGTATTTCTCTAAAGTTATTTTAACTTTATGAGTTAAAATTTCTTTGTATTTCTCATTTAGTTTGTTTATTTCTTCAATAACTTTCTTGTCCATAATATTTTCTTTATTATTATGTTTATAAGAGTCTAATTTACTTTGA
Organism: Protopterus annectens; assembly: GCF_019279795.1. NCBI lineage: Eukaryota > Metazoa > Chordata > Ceratodontiformes > Protopteridae > Protopterus > Protopterus annectens. Next base: position 1,788,378,187 of record NC_056728.1, on the reverse strand, counting down.
ATATCTAACAATTCCTTATCCCAAGATTTCCTTTTATTATTATTCCATCTGATACTTTGTCCATATAGATATGATTTTAAGGCATCCCAAACATAGACAATGGAGACTTCAGGAGTATTATTTATGTCTAAAAATGTTTTACTTCTGAAAGTATATATTCTTTATAGTCTTTTAGTTGAGTTAAGTATGCTGGTATCCTTTTGATCTAAACATTATGAGTATTTTTTATCATGAATTCAAAAACAATTGAATTATGATCAGATATAGGACATGAAATGATTTTGGAATTAATTAAATCTGTTACCATCTGGTTAGAAATAAAGACCCTATCTATTTTTGAATAAGTTTTGTATCTGTTAGAAAAAAAGGTATATGGTAATGATTTTGAATCTATCTGATTATTAATATCATTCAAATGATAAGAATTAGCAAAATAATTTAAATGTTTTGCATTAGATGTAATTCTTCTTTTTCCTATAGTGGTAGTATACAATTAAAGTCACCAGCTAAAATAATATCTCCTATAGAGAATGATATGATCTTATCAAGATGATGTTTCACTGTATTAATACCAATTCCAGGTATCCAATATACATTAATTAAAGTGTAAGTCTTCCCATTAATTTGTATTGTAACCATACAAAACATTCCTTTGTCATCCTGATAAGACTTAATGGTTTTAGGAATGGGCATACTTTTATTCCATAAAATAGCCACTCCTCTTTTTTTCTGAGTGTGCTCTGAACTAACCAATACTGTATATTTGTTTGTGGCTAGTTTATCAATATCTTTTTTCAAGAGATGGGTTTCTTGCAGGAAGACTAAGTTGGCCTTATGTAAATTAATGTATCTTATTAGGCTTGCCCTTTTACACGGATTATTCAATCCATTAATGTTTAAAGAAATTCCTTTTAAAGATGTCATTTGGCATTTTAAAACTTAAGAATCTTATGATCAAAATAACAAATAACAACATAAGTAATGTTACATCTCCTCCTTTAGGTGTACCTTTAAATATAGCTGTATTTATTGAATCTCTTATGGGATTTTGTATAGGATTCAATTTTGTTTGTAGTGACAATGAGTGTACAAAATATATTGTGGATGCCAAAACTATATACATATAACAATGAACAAGTGAAAATAATGTAAGGATTAAACCTTGCATCCAGCCTGGAGTTAAAACTCCAACTTAGCGTAGTATTTACCACTCAAGTTAACCCCCTACCCTAAGCAGCAGTACCTCAGCTACCACCTTATCAATTTAATACTGGTTATATTTAACTTAAATTAACAGCTTTCAATTCAATTATCTAGCAAGACAAGACTACACATTTGATAAAACAGCATCATATAAACTAAAATAAACTTTTTTTTTTTTTTTTAAACTATTCATACTACTATATACATCTATGTAATATAATACACTTGTATTCAAATAGCATTCAAATAATCTTGATATTAGGAACCAAGAGGAGAGAGAGAAATAAAAGGCGTGAAAGAGGGAGAGAGAGTGAAAGAATGAGAGAGAGGAAAAAAAAAAAAGGAAGGCATATTTACATATTAATTTATTCAAAGTATGTAAAAATAAGTTCTAACATTCATTTAAATCAACAACTTTGGCTAATATGGTTCAGACATTACATATATTAAGATGCATCTATTTTCTGTCATGTAAATGCAGTCAACAGCTTCCAAAAAAAACCTTGAATTGCTTGTATATGAGCATTTTACTCATACTCATTATTGTCAATAGAATAAAATATTATATTTATAGAAATTGTTATAAATCATACTGCATAGTTATGCAAATTCTCAGAAACACTTGCATTATTGTAAAAAAAAGCCATCTGTATTTTGTATGTCTATACTACTGCTTTAAAATATATCACATGACAATTTCTTCCAGAATAGAGTTATAAAGTTATTTATGCTTGTCAATCAGATGAATTAAATGAGTTATAGTAATGTATATGTTTGGAACATAAGTTTTTAACACAGATTAGTATGCTGCAGTCAAGTAGATTTTCAAAAACACTTGAATAAATGTTTCATTTTCTATGCTTTCTAAAATAAGACATTTACTTACTACAAGAAACTGCATCATTTAAAATCATTATAACTGACATATTTTATGAATTATAACATAGATATTTAAGTAATTATATAAAATAACTCACATTTAAAAGTTAAAGAGTTAATTTTCCTTCACATAGTCGCATTTGCATCAGTTCTACTTCCTGGTAGAGTGTTCTTCCTGAATCTGCGATGTGTCAGTGTGATATCTGGGTCAAAGGTCAAATTGACTGCTTTCAGCTTCTCTGTGAGAATTCTGAGAGTTGAAGCTTTTGAAACAACTCGAGGACACTGTTCATGAGGTAGCTCACATCCCAGATTGTCTCCCTTAACATTTTGGCGGGAAACTTGTTAAAAACTAGTGACAAACATTCATTTAGCAGTGTAAATGCATCTAAACATGACAAAACCTTCGCAATGTATTTTACAGGTTATTACAGCCTCTATGTAAGTGAAATTAAGCCCAAAGTTATTAATAAGTAATAAAACTCAATATTTTGTCCCAACTCAATTTTTATGCAAATCTTATTATTTACTGTGTCTATATGATCAAAAGCATTTCTATATATTAATATAAAAAAATAAAGAGAAAGAATAAAGAAAAGAAAAGAGAGTAGAAAATAAAAGAGTGTAAAGCAGAAATAAAAAAAATGTAAGAGAAAGCTATAAGAAGTATATACAATGGAATATTACTTACTGTTTATATTAATAGAGTTAAAAATAAAACATATTATTTACTATTATTTAGTTCTAATTATTAGTTAAAGCATGACAGATTATTTACAAACAAGCATAAGCAGTATAATCAAGAAAGTATAATTAGGAATAGCATTTGAAGAACATATAAACTTTTTACAAGGAATAAATATGTTATTATTCCATTTATCATATTTTCATTACTCTTCTCTCCCTGCCCTCCCCCACCCTTTACCCACTACATAATCTAAATTGAATGTCATTGTTTAAACAAAGAAAAGAAGAAAAGGAGAAAAAAAAAAAAATGTATCAAATTACTGCCCTTACTTCTCTTTTTCAGAAAGAGAAACACATTGAATAATAGCTTGTTATTAGTTCCTCAGATATTTTGACTGGTTATGAAACAAAACATTTCTTTGCACACAGAGAATGACTTTGATTAAATCTTTTTCAGAATATTTGTGGCTTTCTGGAAATGCAGGAACTATATTTAAAAAGATTAATAATGAAGTAAAATGATGAGAGAAAGAAAAAAAAACATAGAACAAATCATTTGTTTTTTAGTCTCTTCTTTTTCTCTGAAGTCTTCCACGAAGTTTCAGTTGCCAGTCTCTTTAATAAAGGACTAGCCCATTCCATTTCCTCTATTTTATCCAAAATCTTATTTTTTTTGATAAACAGTAAAGCAGAGTCTAAGTCATCAAAAATTTTAGGACCATCAGGAAGGAAGATTTTTAGCTTGGCAGGAAACAGAAGGTATGTTTTAAACTGTGCTTTTTTAAGCTCCGTTATTAGTGGCAGAAAAACTTTTCTTTTAGCTATTACCAAGGAAGAATAGTCATTGTCAAAATGCACAGTTGTCTCATTAATCTTAACAGGAGCTTTAGCCCAAGCAGATTTAAGAACCATCTCTTTATCAAAAGATGATAGAAATCTAACTATAACTGATCTAGGATAGTTTTTGTTAGAGTTAGTATTAGCTATAGATCTATGTGCTCTTTCGATACCAAAAGAGAATGCTTCTGGTAAGTCTAAAGTTTTAGGGAGCCATGTTGTTAAAAAGAAGTAATATTGTTACCTTCAATATTTTCTGGCAGTCCAAAAATCCTAATGTTATTGCGCCTAGATCTATTTTACAGGTCATCCAGCTTTGTTTGTAAATGTGTATTTTGTTTCAGCAGAAACTCAATGTTGATTTCCTCTTCTTGGATTCTATTTTCCATGTCATTCACAGCTTCTTCTATGCCTGTCATCTGGATCTTCTGTTGTTGCAGGTCTATATGTAACACGTCTACTTGTTTTGTAGTTTTTTCTATGAAGGTATCAATTTTAGTATCCATTTTATCCATCTTAGCAGTAAGTTGCTGGATTATAGTTATCAGAGACTGAAGTTCTTTCTTGATGCTGGAGTCTTGAGAATTTGTCTTACTGGAACTCATTTCAGACTGATAAGCTGGCAGGAAAATTTCCAAAGTGATTTCTGACAGGAATATTGTTAAAATTTCCTTTCTTTTTTAGATATAGTTCAAGAACTATATAAAACAAACATATTTAGAAAGAAAATTACTTCAAAAATTAATTTTTTAAGTAATTAATTCCTATTAGTGTAATGAAATTGGTGGAGCTGAAGAAATCTGCTGCTATCCTGTGTTCATCCTTGGCCATGCCCCATCTATTATAATTTCTGATAAGATTAGTTTCACATCCTCCATTTTGCCTCCTGATGCTTTGCATATTTACTTCATTTATTGTTCATTCTTTTTTTGTTTTACTTTGAAATGCTTCCTTCAACATTAGAGCCATAGCCATATAAGAACTGTTCATATCAGAATCAAAATTGTTAGTGTGCCTTCTTCATTTCCCTGTACCTTTTCATTAAGTGTTTAATATGTTGCTAAATCTATCATGTTATCATCTTAAACACTAGAAGCATCTGCTAGTACATCATCATTCAGCTGCATTTATTTATTTCCTGTAGTTCAATCTGTTTATTTAAAATTAATAATCTCTAGTATTTTTGTGTTCTTATTGCCTCATATTATTTGATGTGATAAGCACATTTGTTGTTGTTGTTGTTGTTTGTCTTTCCGCTTTTCCCGGTTAGGGGTCGCCACAGCAGAACTCCGGTCTGCTAATGATTGGCAGTTGGTTTTTATGGTGTTGAGTTGCCAGCCCAATACCCAACCTTCAACGAAGGCACACCCATTCAACGCATGTCTTTCGAACGCCCACTTGACCGAGGATAGGACATGCAGACTCCACACAGAAGGCACTCCCAACCCAAGCCGAGGATCGAATGGGAGAACCTCTTGCTTTGAGGCAACAACGCCACCGCTGAACCACCGCGGAAGTGATAAGCACATTTGTTGCAGGTCTTAATTTAGTTAGCAAATATCAACAGGTCTCTAGTTAACATTTCACATATGTTGTATTTATGCAAGCACCATCTATTCATCAGATCACCCATGAAAACGTTGTCAAATTTCTCCATAGCTGTATATAGTAGATTAATTACTGTTATTAAAGTATAATTTTTATAGTACTAATGGTTATAAACTTACACCCTTGACAGCTATGTATTATTGCTTGTCTGAATCTCACAATACTAATATCTATGCTCTAGTTTTCCTGAAAAAGCTCCTGAGATGTCAAAGTCAGTTGTTTACAACAACTACATAACATGCACAGTATAAATCAGTCACTCTAGTACAATTTATTACATAACAATCATACCTGTATCTATCTACTTTATATTTATCTTTTCCTGCGTCTCTTCACATGAGCATTAAATACCCTTCCATTGTCTTTATTAGTTCCTGTGCCCACACATTATTTACAAACACAGCTAAGTCATCTATATAGTTCTATTCTTTCTTTACATTTGTTTTATCTTAAATAATTTCTCTATTTACAGTATCATAAATGCATTCACAACTAAATTAAACAGTGCTTCACTTATTTGGCATCCTTGACTAACAGCTTTATTCATTTCTACTTTTATTAATACATTAACCCATGTACTCATGTAAATCCCCTAAGAAAACCCATCCCTTTCAATGCTGCATTATATGATTCACATATTCAAATGCATTTAATACATCACCAGTATCGATTTTTTCTTCTGATTCATATTTTTTACATTTCTTACTTATATTCCCAAAAATATCATCAATCATTACTTCCTTCAATACCATATCAAAGCTTTTTAGCATTATTTTCATTCTAATATTGTAATATGTATTATGTAATGTTATCAGTCTCTAATTCTGTGATTTATACCGTTTTCTTTTTTGCACAAAAAATCTATATACCTAAACACACTTCCTCATCCCTCAGACTTTTAGATATTAATTTATACTCCATCTGTTTTCATTATTTTCAATAAAACTCTTGCTTTAACTGATATTCACCCAAAATGCTTTGAATTCTCAATTATTTTATCACATCCTTAAACTCTTCCTTTGTTACTTATTTCATTAACGTATTATTCGCATCCTCATCTATTCTTTTGTACCTGCAAATTCTGTCTCCTTTCACTCCATGTACTCTTTACATACCCCCCACATACTCCATTATTTACTCTGTTTTTTTCACAAGCACTCCCTCTGTCAGCCCTCCCTCTAACATTAGACTTTCCGCTTTCATTACACTTTTATCTGGATATGGTGCCACCTCTTCTGTGGTAACTTTTAATAGATATCTTTGCCTGGAATGGTACATTCATATTGCCTGGAAAGGCATATCTTTCAGCTTCACCTTATTCAATTAATTTGACTCATTTCCTTATACATAAATTTGGTTCATAGATTAGTACTAGACTAACTGCCCTTGTGGGCCATTTTAAGCATAGCCAATTACACCATGCGAAAATCAAACCCTGCACCTTGTGTTATAAGGTAAACACCTTAACCATTATGCCATCTTCCCTGTACATTGTACATTTTTCTCAGCTACTGCCTTTCTAAATTCTTCTACATTACCCGTATGTATTTCCTCAACAGCATTGTGCTACTGATTCGTAAATGTTTCAATATATATTTTTATGTTTTCTTTATAATTTTCCCATTATTCTTTTCTTATTTCATAAAATGGTCTCTTGCTTATATTCCAAAAAATAGTTTCATCTGTTTTTCAACACACTTAATTTGCTACATATTCTTGTATATCTTTCTAGCTCTAATAATTTCCACACATTCACCAAAAATGTCCATATTGCATTATGATCTGTGAAACCTACTGTCTTCATTTCTTTCTCTGTTTTCTTTATTCCCTCTGAAAACAATAATCTGTTTTAGTTTTTAATGAACCCCTTCTACATTCTACGCCATTTCTCCCTTTAGAGATTTATATGTGTACAACTGATAACTTCTTTAAATTTTTATAACACTGAATATCTTCTTCTTTCTCCCTCTAGTATAACAAAGTCTTCTAGGACTAAAATCTTCATATTTAACAGAACGTATTTTTCATTTTTTCAAAACACTTGTTTCTTTCATATAAGCATGCAATTAAAATGCTTTGCAAGATGTCCCTGACTTTTCCTCATTTAGCTCTGTCCTCGTAAAATGTGTGGTTTTTTGACAAATCACTGAAAACTGCAGTCATTAAAAAGATTAATTTCAGACTTCATATCCTTCAGAAAATGCTCGTCAATATAACAATTGTTATTACAGCAACCTTCTGAGTATATAGAAACAATATTTAAAATCTGTCTCTTATTTGTCCAGTATTATTTTTGGCTTTATCCTTGATTTTTGTGTTAAGAGGTTGAGAGGTATTATTTTATCACAGTCAGATGAGCTGTACACAGCAACGTGGCTACAATTGCTGGATGGGGTGGGGGCTGTTTGTGAAGAAAGTAACTTGTCATTTGCTTGGTAAACCATCTAGCTTCACAAGAATAATGTGCATTTGTATAAAATATGTTGAAACAATTGTGGGCTGGCTACTATTTAAGATAATCAAAACTGAAATCATGTAGTGCTCAACTTTCCATGATTTTGCAATATATCCCTGCCTTTCAATGTCAGCACTACAGGTAGCACAGGGGGGATGTCATCTCCCTGTGAAACTGTGTGCACCCCTGAGTGCCCTGGTCCATGGATCCCCCCAAAAAACACAAATTACTTGCAGCCACTGGCTCAGGGTGCAGTTCACAGATGGAAAATAAAAAAAAATATATGTATTTTAACAAACATTTTTATTTTTGTTTATTTCCTGTTAAGGGACCAGCAGTGAGGTCATCCAATAGATGTCCAAGACACTCCTGTGTACCTCCCGCCCCCCACTTACATAATCTTGCTTGGGCACTGCCCCAAAAAACCTGTGATTGGCTGTGCTGGTAGAGGAGGGTGGTGCCAAGGTACTAGAAGAACAGTATCTTGGGCTATATCATTGACGCCAAACAGTGAGTGATTTAGGTTTCAAAAACATTATATCCCTCAGCTTGTTATGGGTGCATTTGATGTGTTAGGCAGAAAAAAACAAGTATCTCAAGTAAGTAGGGCTACTTACTAGTACGCTTCTTGACTTTGTTAGTACTGGAACAAACTGCTGAAATGGTCATTGGGGGAAATGTTTCATTTTGGTGCTTGTCCAAACTTGCTTTGACTGCTGAAGGGGTCATTGGGGGAAACATTTCATTTCAGTGTTTGTGCAAACTTGGGCAGACTGCTGAAGGGGTCATTGTGGAAATGCTTCATTTTGGTGCTTCTGCAAACTAGGACAGACTGCTACAGGGGTTGTTGCAGGAAATATTTCATTTTGGTGTTTGTGCAGACTTGAACAGACTGCTGAAGGGGTCGTTGGGGAAACGTCTCATTTTAGTGCTTGTGCAGACTTGGACAGACTGCTGAAGGTGTCATTGGGGAAAACATTTCATTTTGGTGTTTGTGCAGACTTGGACAGACTGCTGAAAGGGTCATTGGCGGAAGCGTTTCCTTTTGGTACTTGTGCAGACTTGGGCAGACTGCTAAAGGTGTCATTGCTCTCTGGCAAATCAGTCACTGAGGAGGACTAAGGCACTAAGTAATGGCATACAGTTGAGTTTCAGACTTCATATATTTCAGAAACTGCATGCTAATTCATATCCTTTTATTCTAACAACTAAGTTTATAAAAGCAATATTTAAAATATGTCCATATTTTTGGGCCGTAGCCCCCCCCCCCCCATTATTTTCAGCTATAAGCACAAGCTAAACTATGCTTTGCCTTTGTGATGAGGGAACACTCTGAATGTTAAGAAGACATGCCCCATATGAAAAGGACTGCCTAAGCTCTAGAAGTTAGAATAATTTGTGGAATGCATGAGACTAATGTGAAAGTCTGAAAGTAATATTTGAGTATATTATCATAAGTGCACCGTGTCTGTGTGTGTGTGTGTGTGTGTGTGTGTGTGTGTGTGTGTGTGTGTGTGTGTGTGTGTGTGTGTATTTACCAAATATTAAAGTATTAGCAATGTAGGGTGGCTGCGGTGGTGCAGCAGTTAGCATTGCCACCTCACAGCAAGAGGTTCTCCAGTTCGATCCTCGGCTGGGGTGCCTTCTGTGCGGAGTCTGCATGTTCTCCCTGTGGCCGTGTGAGTTTCCTCCGGGTGCTCTGGTTTCCTCCCACATCCCAAAGACATGTTGTAGGTGGACTGGACACTCTAAATTGGCTCTAGGTGTGCATGTGTGTGTGTGCCTTCTGTGGAAGGTTGGGTGCCAGGCTGGCAACTCGACACTGTAAATCTCCACTGCCAATCATGAGCAGACAGGTGATCTGCTGTGGCAACCCCTAACCAGGAAAAGCCAGAAGAAAGTATTAGCAATGTAGTGGGTAGAATGAAGGAATAACTGAGATGGGGAGAGAAGATGTTGTCACTGAGGATTTATAACTGAAAATATGAAAATAATTTCCTTATTTTTGTATGGGGGGGGTAGTCTTGGACTTTTTCAGTTTACTCTTAAGTCTCTAATTTTTGAAGACCTTGGTGTGTGATAAAACACAATACATTACAACTGCTTTTTGAAGTTTTTTTGTCTTATAAAGAGTGTAAATGGAACGTTTATGTTGTAATTATGTGACTGTTCTGGCAAGCAAAAAGGTACTGGGGTATCAAAGAACTTTTTATAAGGTCCACAGTTTAACCATGGTAAGAGCCCCGTTCCTAATTTAGTAAACATGTCACATTTTACTCATCTGTTCACATTGTGCAAGATAGTGTAGTATTTCACATTTTGAGGATGGAAGATGGAATATGTCTGCACTTTCTTTAATTCTTTTTTTTTTGGTGGTGTTATGTATGACATGGTATTCATTAAGTTGCAAACCTGCTCTCACCTGTATTTCTTGATTGCTAGATACTGACTGAAGTGGATATTTTTGGAGGGGGTTCTTTGCGTGCCCATCTGTATCCTTGGACTTTTGCACTTTGAAATACTTCTCCTGAGAGCCCCTAACAGATGAAGAATATATGGGAGAACAAGTATAAAGTAACATTTTAACCATGCTGTGAGCTTCCCAAAGTTGTTATTAAATGTTTCACATTTTGCCTATTTGTTCCACCTTATTAGCGGTAGTATAGTGTTCCATATTTTGAAGATGGAAAGTTGACTATAGCTGCAGTTTCTCTAATTCATTTACTAGTTGGTGCCATGGAAATTATAGTACTGTCAAACCATATTAAACTGTCTGAGAATGAAGAAGCCTCAGCTTAAGAATTTAAGGGAATGTAGTTTTAGTTATCTCATTCATTAAAACTACAGTTTCGTAAGAGTCTTTACTGGGACTTGCACATACATAATTATAACAACATTCAGAAAATCAGAACTGCATCACTGAAAATGCTGCCCAACCAAAAAGTATTGAAAGTATTGTCACGTGCATTATTGTGATCAGACATTCCTTTTTGACTGCTCCCCATACCTCTCAGGTCTCCCTATTTTTACAAAATGACCCCAGTTTTAATTCAAATGTATTTCCTGTCCGAAATGACACTTCTTATTTTCTGATAAATCATTTGTGATTACAGTCAGCAGAGCCGGATCCTGCACTAGGTGACCAAGACTGTCACCTACGGCCCATTAGCTGGGAGTAGGCCCACCTGCTGATGGACTGTCATGTTTACTTTTATAGATTCATAGGTTGGTACTAGGCTATCGGCCCTAGGGCCTATACAAGCCTAGCCATAACAATTCCCTGGATATTTCTTACCACAATATTTACTTTTCTGGACCCCTGTCTAGCAGGGTGACTGACATGATCCTTGGGGTGAATTTCCTATCTCCCATCCAATCGTCAAGGTTCCTTTTGAAGAAGGCAAGGAGGCACTCTGCTTGACATGTATGGGCAGTCTATTCCAGAGTATGGGGAGCCTCTGGGTCAGGAACCTATCCCTCCAGCATGTTTTGTTGATTGCGATGACAAGGTTTAGATCCCTGGAGTGTGTGGCTCTGAGGGATTGTGATTTCTTTACGTGGAACATGTCCAACAACTCAGGGTTTGACATGGCCTTGTATGTTAAGCAGAGATCATCTCTGAGTAGACGATATGCCACAGAGTATAGCTGAAGTTTTTTTAGATGGTCAGTGTAGGGCATCTGCATTAGGCCTGTGATTCTTTTAGTGAGGTATTTCTGCGGCCTTTCCAGCTGTTGCAGATATCTTGTGAGGTACATACAAATGGGGCATTGTACTCTATAATGGGTCTAATGAGGGATGAGTACAGTGGGACAATGACCTCCTTTTTTTCTGGATGAAAAGCCCTTAGTGATGAGGTGTGCCACATAGAAGGATTTCCTGACTGTTGTGGCAATGTGGTTATCGAAGGTGAGACCACTGTCCACCTGTGTCCCTAAGTCTGTCATCACAGTTTTGGTGTTTAGTGTACTGCCCCCTATGTGGTAATTCATGGGTACATGTTTTTTCCCAAAGGGGATAACTATACATTTCTTACATTAAGACTGAGCGCTTGGCTCTGGCACCAAGCATCTGTTTCTATAAGGCCCTTTTGTAGAATATCTACATCATTTGGGGATTCAATAATGGCTCCCAGTTTTCAGTCATCTGCAAAGTTTGTTAGCCAGAATCCCTTTGTGTTGGCCTGTACTTCAGAGAAGTAGATGCCAAACAAGAGCACTCCCAGGACTGAACCCTGAGGTACTCCACTTGTCACTTGTCTGGAGCTGGATTTGGAGTTGGCTACTTTTACAGTCTGGGTTCTGTCAGTAAGCCAGTTGGCAACCCATCGAGTGATGCACAAACCTCCTGTTCTTCCTTTCCGCGTGCGTGAAATTTAAATAGCTTCTGCAGAATGAATTTAATCCTAGACAGATTATTTTACAACAAGTAAGGAAGGTTCTGTTCCTTCAGTTCTTCTGCTGCTGCCCCCTTACATGTGTGTGAAATGTCCCATGTAGGCATGGGCGTAGGAACCATAGAGCAAGGTGGGAGGGGTGTCCCCTCACTTTTGCAGCATTTGCAATGTCTCACCCCGGGTGCGCAATTGCATCAGCTTTGCAGCATTCCGAACGCGCACCTGTTTGAATACATGTTGCAAGAGGATTTACTTAGCAGGCGGATTTCTTTATGGACTGCAGGATTTTTTTTCTTTCTTCCAACTGCAGAGCCGCAATACAGGATGTCACGGGAGGATTTCTTTATGGACTGCAGATGCGGATTCAGATTCCTTCAAACTGCCATTTGGACAGAGTGGTGTAAAGTGCCATTTGCATTTAGGGAGAGAGAAGTGTGTGTGTGTGTGTGTGTGTGTGTGTGTGTGTGTGTGTGTGTGTGTAAATGCCCCCAACAGGATACATCTGGTGGCTTGAGGTACACAGGCTCAAACCCTGAACCTTGAGTGCAGGTAAAAAGAGCCTAAAGTCCCTAGCCGCCATCACTTGTGAATTTATTCCTCACCTTTTTGTTTTGTTCTGTTCCTCACTAAATCTATGGTTTTCAAGAGCAGCAAAACAAAACCTTTTATACTAGCAATTTTCTAAGTTTATAAGATCAGTATTTGAAATGTGTCCCTATTTTGGGGCTGTATTCTCCCATTATTGGCTTTGTTCTGTATTTTTGTGCTAGGAGGTTGAGAACTGTGGTGATAAGTGAGAACTGAATTCACTAAATGATACCATTTAAGTTTGTCTTCCTGTCTTTCAGGAAACTGCTGATTTAGCTTAGTGGTATGCTGTTCTGACTGTAGTGCTCTGGGTTCAAGACTGGGCAGTGAAATGTACAGTGGTAACACAACATTTTATGCAAGCAACTTTCCAAAATTATACAAGCAATGTTTAAAATGTGTCCCTGGTGTTTGGCGTTTTGCCCCCCCCCCCCCCCCCAGTGAAAATAAGTACAAGAAGTTGTGCAACATACCTATGGCTTACACTACTGTGATTCTGTAGTTGTATATATATATATATATATATATATATATATATATATATATATATATATATGTATATATATTATGTGTAAAAGTAGACTGTTATCATGGAAATGTTATGAATAGGGCTGTTTTGTCGTTATTGGTGCATGCATTTTGCTTCATTGCCTACTGGAAAAATGTTAAAACAATAAATTTAAAATGCGCTCTAACTTAAGTCTAACAAGTGTGCTGTATTATAAAAGGAATATAATTTAATAAAGACAGGAAGGTGTATCAAAGAATGCATGTATGTTTCTTGTTTTGTGCACATGGGGCCTCTGATTTGAAAACCTCCCAAAGGTAATCTTTATCCACCACTGGCCAGATGCATTTTCTTTGGATATGGTGTGGGTTTTAAAGCTGTTGCAATGAATGTGAGTTTTAAGGGCAGAGAAGTTTTAGTGCCAAGACTATTTTCATTGTGAGACAGTATTGCTTTGTTTAGCAGATTTCTGTTAGTGTTTGTGCATTGTTCTATAAAATGTAAAAAAAATTAAAATCCAGAAACACGACTTGGTTTTAAGGATGGGCAATAGAAAATGTAATCCAGGATTGCCCCTCATGCCACTAATGGATAGAGGCAGTTCCTAAATGCTGCATCCCTTATATGGGTCCCCTCAAATTATCTATGTAATGATCACATTTATTCTCACTAGGGCTAATATACAATTATCAGCCATGAGATAGGTAAGACCAGTCAGAAAATGTTAATTCAAGAATCAAGCACCAAAAGGGAATTGGCTAAGCTTAAAAAGTCCTCCAAGTGAACCTATGTTGTGGTAGTAAATAGTTATAAAAACTGCCCTTTTTAATTCACTAAGTGCCCCTCTCACCCTCCGCCCCCGCCCGAGTCTTCAACAGCTTCTGGTGCCTTTGTATGTAGGGATAACAGATGCTTAGTTAATTTGCTCAGGCTCAAACCCTGTACCTTAGTCACAAAAAAGCAAGAGCCTGAATCCTTTACCCCAACCATCAAGCTGCTAAAAAATGAGTTTCAAGGAGTTGAGTGTCAAGTGCATTTTCAAAGAACTGTGAGCTTCAAGGGAAGGGAAGTTTACTGTTGCTCATGTTAAGTCTGTTCTCAATGTGCAACTGTTTTGTTTAGCAAATGGCATCACTATTGTGCTATAGAATTGAAAAGTATTGTTAGTAGCACAGCAGGTAGTGTACTTGTTTTGATGCTGAAGACTATGGGTTCTACTGCCACAGCATGTAGATGGAGTGCTGATACTGTGTTGTACTTTAAGGGGTGGGGGTGCTGCAGTCCTGAGTGTGTCCTCTGGATGAAATGTTTAGTAACAACGAGCTTGTTGTCAGTTTACCACCCATCCCCTATTGCCATATGACCAGCTTACCATTTTTTAATGTAACATGTAGATGAAACAATGAAATATAAAGTTGTTTGCTAGCAGCAACCTCTTCATTAGTTACAGATCTCTTTAATGTGGAATTATTTAGATGACTCATTTCTGTAGAGATTGTACATATTGACTGATGTTGGCAGATTGTAATGACAAACGTTTGAATACACTTTTATGGTTGAAATTTTCTGAATTTGGCAGTTTTGTCATTATTGGTTCATACATTTTGTTTCATTACTTGCTGGAAAAATGTTCAGAACTATAAATTTAAAACACGCTCTGTATTACACAAGGAATATAATTTAATACAATCAGGAAGGTGAATAAAAGAACTAATACATGTATGCATGATCCTAAAAAAGTTTGCAAGGGACCCATGATTTGAAAACATCCCAAAGGTAAACTCTATCTGCCACTGGCCAGATGCATTTTCTTTGAATGTGGGTTAAAATGCTGTTTCAATGAATGTGAGTTTCAAGGGAAGAGGTTTTAATGGTAATAAAACTTTCTTATTAAATAAGGCCATTATTACACTCTTATTAAAAAGTCCATTGGTTAATAATTTTAACAGTCATTTAGTGTGGGAAGTCCCTTCAATGAAAACATTAAGAAACACAAGGGTGGATGACCCTTTTTAAGAGAGAAAATCTGTTCTTTGTTATCTGACCTTAGAATATGGCCAACCTTTTCTGAATTTGGATGAGGTCTTTTATTTAGTTATTTATTTTATTTTACATTTGTTAACCAGGTTTGTCCGACTGAGCTGAACAGCTTTTTCAGCGGTGGCCCAGGGAGAAAAGCTCCATCATATTATACAGTTATCATTATACAATAACATTAGACAGCAGTATTACAGAAATATTACAATGCATTAAGTAACATAACCATATTTAACAGTGTCAGTGATCAGGGCTATACTAAAACTCTTACAAGATATTTAAATAAAAAACAATAGTATGGCATTAAGATGAATGAAATTATTGGACTATGAGGACACAAATCCAGTATAGTCATAATGGTTGTTGCATCAGGCAAGACAACTACCGTTGAATGTTTCTCTGAGGTGTTGGCTTAATAGGTTTTGGAAGACATGGAGAGAGTAGTCAAGGAAGGCTAGAGTGAGCTAGGGAGAAGAAAGAGTAGAGGACAGGAGGTAGATTGTAGTATGGGAAGTAGGGACTGTTTAAAGAGCGAGAGTGCAGTGGCAGGACCAGTGACTTTTAAAGTACTCTTTGGTGGCTATCTTAAATTGTTTAGGATGTGTGAGGGTCCTGATTTCTAGTGGGAGCCTTTTACAAGCAATAGTGGGGTGATAGCTGTACATGTTACGTCCAGATTTGGACTTGGGTTTGTATATTTGTAACAGGTCTTACTTAGAGCTTCAGAGAGGTCTGGTGGGAGAATAATAGGAGATGAGAGGAGATAGTGTTGGACAGTAGGAAGGCTGGCATTGGATAGAGTGAATGATCTGGAGCTGAGAGGAGAAGATGGTGGGGTAATTCAAGCCAGTTTAGGTGTTTTAGAGAGAGACAGTGATGGCATTTTTAGGTTTATTGAGCAGCAAATCTCGCTACCTTGTTGTAGATAGATTTGAGTTTGGTCAGGAGTGATGAATTAATATTTGTGAGAATTTGAGAACTGTAGATTAGACTGGGTAGAAGGTAAGTGAGAGAGTAATCTTGGCTTCAGAGGTGAGGAATTTCTTGTTTTGGTAAAGGAGCCCTAGTTTCAGATGAGTCTTCTTAATACAATTATTAACATGTAAGTCAAATTTAAGTTGATCATCAATGGTGATGTCTAAAAGCTTAGTGCTGGATTCTACCTGAATGGGAGTCATTAAGAGAGAGTATGGAGAAGGATGGTTTAATATTGTTAAAGTTTTGGGGGGAGGAAAAGTATCAGGTTTGCTTTTTTAGGGTTAAGGACGAGCTGGTTATTGGAGAGCCATGTTTCAACTGAGTTAAAGGATGTCTGAGTAGCTGAGAACAGCTCAGAGGGAGAGTTGGCAATGGTGATGACTGTAGATCTGCATATTGAACTAAGGATGGCTGAGGACAAGAAGTATAGAGCTGATTAGTAAAGATATTGAAAAGTAAAGGCCCAAGGATAGATCCTTGAGGGACACCCAATTTTACAGGGAGAGGAAGAGAGTGTGCAGAATTCCATCTCACTGATTGTAATCTGTCAGAGAGGTAGCTGGAGAACCAAGAAAGAGAATCAGAGGAGACATTAAGGTTATGCAGTTTGTGCAGCAGAAGAGAGTGAGAGACTGTATCAAAAGCTTTTGAGAGGTCCAAGAATTGGCAAGAAATAAGTTTATGATCATCCCCGGCTAGAGAGACTGTGTTGAGGAAGGATAATAGAGCTGTAGTGGTGCTATGTTTGGGTCTCAAGCCATGTTGAGTGGGTGGAAGCAGATTTTCC